>NW_026280186.1:515000-615000 GCF_023373465.1 Oncorhynchus keta | reverse complement strand
AGAGGAAAACACACTGACTGACTGACTGACTGACTGACTGACTGACTGACTGGGCTTGGGAAAGAGGAAAACACACTGACTGACTGGGCTTGGGAAAGAGGAAAACACACTGACTGGCTGGGCTTGGGTAAGAGGAAAACACACTGACTGACTGGGCTTGGGAAAGAGGCAAACACTTACTGACTGGGCTTGGGAAAGAGGAAAACACACCGACTGACTGGGCTTGGGAAAGAGGAAAACACACTGACTGACTGGGCTTGGGAAAGAGGAAAACACACTGACTGACTGGGCTTGGGAAAGAGGAAAACACACTGACTGACTGACTGACTGGGCTTGGGAAAGAGGAAAACACACTGACTGACTGGTCTTGGGAAAGAGGAAAACACACTGACTGACTGGGCTTGGGAAAGAGGCAAACACACTGACTGACTGACTGACTGACTGACTGACTGACTGACGGCTTGGAAAGAGGAAAACACACTGACTGACTGGGCTTGGGAAAGAGGAAAACACACTGACTGACTGGGCTTGGGAAAGAGGAAAACACACTGACTGACTGACTGACTGACTGACTGACTGACTGACGGCTTGGGAAAGAGGAAAACACACTGACTGACTGGGCTTGGGAAAGAGGAAAACACACTGACTGACTGGGCTTGGGAAAGAGGAAAACACACTGACTGCACTGAATGACCACGTGAAACAGGGAGTTGTACCTAACTTTATTTATCGAGGGAAATAATAATTTCACATAAAAGAAAGTAGGGAAGTGGATTTTCTTATAGGCTAAGCAATAAAATGGAACAACTGATTTGGACATTTCTTATTACATCTCAATTACAATACCAGCTAGCTAACCCTTTGAATAAAAATAAAAAACATATTCATTCCGAACCTGATGACCCTAACATCATTTACCCATCCCTCAACAGAAAGAACTAACCTGCAGCACTATAGACTCCAATCTAGCAGCCCCTTCCACACAAAGAGCTCTCTCCGTCATGAATAGGCAGCTCCACCCTAATGGCAATTCAATAAACTCCCCCTATTCTAAATGAACAGCCCAATCCTCCTTGGCATCTGCTGCGGGCCAACCTCGCCAGACGCTCGTCTTGTAAGAGGGCCATTGCTAGCTAATTGAAAGACTGTTGTGGCAGGAGAGAGGGAGAGGGGCAGAGAGACAGAGACAGAGACAGAGACAGAGCAAGAGACAGAGAGAGAGCAAGAGAGACAGAGAGAGAGAGAGAGAGAGAGAGAGAGAGAGAGAGAGAGAGAGAGAGAGAGAGAGAGAGCGTCATCCCATCTTCCCTCTCAGGAACAGCTGACCTGTGGTGGTCCAGCTCCCAGACGGCCATGTTGTTCTAGCCCGTCTGGGCAGCTCATTCACAGATCTAACACCCGTCAGATAATTATTGGGGACCTTTGGGTTTTGTACAATCATGAAATGATTTGTGTGGGTTGGGATACATTGAACATGTTGCTCTATATTTTTGCACATTTATAAAATACAAATAAAATAAATACCTTAGTTACGTAAGTATTCAGGCCCTTTGCTTTGAGACTCAAAATTGAGCGCAGGTGCATCCTGTTGCCATTGATCATCCTTGAGATGTTTCTACAACTTGATTCAATTGATTGGACATGATTTGGAAAGGCACACACTATGTCTATTTAAGGTCCCACAGTTGACAGTGTATGTCAGAGCAAAAACCAAGACAGGATGTCGAAGAAATTGTCTGTAGAGCTCCGAGACAGGATTGTGTCGAAGCACAGATCTGTGGAAGGGTACCAAAACATTTCTGCATCATTGAAGGTGCACAAGAACACAGTGGCCTCCATCATTCTTAAATGAAATAAGTTTAGAACCACCAAGAGCTGAGCAATCGGAGGAGAAGGGCCTTGGTGAGAGAGTTGACCAAGAACCTGATGGTCACTCTGACAGAGCTCTAGAGTTCCTCTGTGGAGATGAGAAAACCTTCCAGAAAGATAACCATCACTGCATCATTCCACCAATCAGGCCTTCATGGTAGAGTGGCCAGACAGAAGCCACTCCTCAGTAAAAGGCACATGACAGTCCACTTGGAGTTTGCCAAAAGGCACCTAAAGACTCTCAGAACATGAGAAACAAGATTCTCTGGTCTGATGAAACCAAGATTGAACTCTTTGACCTGAATGCCAAGCATCACGTCTGGAGGAAATCTGACACCATCCCTACGGTGATGCATGGTGGTGGCAGCATCATGCTGTGGGGATGTTTTTCAGCGGCAGGGACTGGGAGACTAGTCAGGATCGAGGGAAAGATGAACAGAGCAAGGTACAGAGAGATGTACCTTGCTCTGTACTGCAACGCTCCCCATCCAACCTGACAGAACTTGAGAGAATGGGAGAAATTCCCAAAATACAGGTATTCCAAGCTTGTAGATTCATACCCAAGAAGACTCGAGGCTGTAATCGCTGCCAAAGGTGCTTCAACAAAGTACTGAGTAAAGGGTCTGAATACTAATGGAAATGTAATATTTCCAGGTTTTTAAAAAATATATATTTGCACACACACAACAGTTTTTGCTTTGTCAATATGGGGTATAGTTTGACGATTGATGGGGGAAAAAATCAATTGAATCCATTTTAAAATAAGGCTGGACCGTACCAAAATGTGGAAAAAGTCAAGGGGTCTGAATACTTTCTGAATCCACTGTATGTTGCCATGAGAGTTGTGCGGAGTTGGTAGAATCTAATTCAACAGGATTTACAGCTGTAATTGTTGCCAAAGGTGTTTCCACCAAGTATTAACTCTGGGGTTTGAAGACATACGCAATAAATACAAATATATTTTTTCAATGTTTTATTCATTTAGAAAATGTTCTACACTTTTGGTAAATGTGGATCGTGATGTGGAGATTTGTGGGACAAACATCGACTTCAATCCCTTTTAAGAACGAATGTGACAACTGTGCAAGGGGTGAGTAGACTTTCACTAGGCACTGTACAGGTATGAATACACTGTATGGGATTGAAATTCGTTGAACACATGGATCTCAACGCATCGAGTTCTTTATTGACTTTTGTGAAGAACTGTACACTCTATCTTAGTAAAACTCTCATTTGAATCCAAAGTTTACAGTGTTGATTATTGTGAGAGGATGGTTCCACCACCGTCTCCCCTTCATCCATATCTGTTTATACTCTCCTGTAATTGCAGTTCCATTTACATCAAATAAAACGAATCTAATGAAAATCAAATGAAAACTAAGGATTGCCGTCATCATTTCTCCCCGGGTCTCCTCTGACAGTTTACATTATCAAAACCCAATGAATATGAATATAAACAATATAAACTATACAGGTCGCAGCCAGTTAACTCTCCCAAGCCCTTCAACGCTATAGTTTAATGCATTACTGAACTGAGAGATGAATATGAGGGAGAAAACTCATTCAAGTGAAGTATGCAGCTGGTATAGAGGAATCCGTGGTAGTATGAATGCAGGTCGAATGTGTAGCACTCTTTCCATAGACATATGTTAGCCTATGCTCATATGAGGGCAATTCCGCCACTTTTCATATTCATCATCTCCAGCACCACACCAGTGTCTACATACGGTACGTGAAAAACTGCACGTTCTATGATCTGTGGTTAAAAATAGAGGAAAGGTCCTAAAAAAGTATTTTCTGTGGATTAAAAGTTTTTTTCAAAACCTGCAAAGAGATTCTTGCTTACTGGAGGGTATTTAGTTGCTCTGCATGGCACCATGAATCTCACAGTGTTAGACCATCACTGGTTTAAATATTTTAACCTTAGATGATGTCATCGCGTACAACTATTTTACTTTCTCCCCCCCCCCCCCCCGTCAAAATGTAGAAATGCACCGTTTTCACATAATGCTGACACTGGTATGTGTGCTGGAGGTGATGAAAATTAATTAGGTTTAAAAGTGATGGAGTTTCCCTTTAAAGCCCCAAACTGCCGTTTCAACAGCTTGACCATTGACTGACCATTGAACAGAAGCAAATAATGCAGAATGTACTCAGAAGAATTCAGGTCACAAGCAGTAGGGTTATGTCTTGCCCCCCATTGACACTGAAACTCCCTCCGTAGAAAACAACAGCGACTGTATGCTTTGATTTAGATAGACATGATTAAAAAGTCAACCTCCATCAGTAGTATTCCTTTAGAAGTAATAGAAAAGTCCTACAGTTAAGCACCATGCCACTCTCTACCCAGCCAGTGACGCTGACGCGGGTTGTGGCAGGTAGCCTAGCAGTTAAGGGCGTTGGGCCAGTAACCGAAAGGGCGCTGGTTCAAATCCCTGAGCAGACTAGATGAAACATCTGGTTCTGTGTGCGACGTGAGGTCCCTCCACAATCACGTTGGGGTGGGTGGCGGGGCTGGTGAGCCCCTTTCCCAAAATTGCTTTTGGGGTGAAAAGTGTACATTCCGTGATTACCAACCATGTTTACACCCCCCCCCAATCACGCTGGGTCGGTTGAGCAGACCTGGGTTGAAATACTATTTGAAATTCTTTCAAATACTCTAGCTGTGCTTGGTTGACCTTGCCTGCTGCGATATAACCAATTAGAAAGCCCCAAAAGAGCCAACCCTGACCACCTGGCACTCCATGCAGGCTAAAGCAAATGCTTAAAGTATTTGAAAGATTTCAAATAGTATTTGAACCCAGGACTGGGCTCCAGCCAGTTGGCTGGGTCAGTAACAACCTGGGGGAACCAACTGTTAGTGTTGGATTGGGCTGTAATGATACTGGTGTAGTGGGAGGATCCCTGTGGTTACTCAGAGACTGGGGTGTTCCTGCACCTGTTTGGCTTATTTATCCTGTTACCACATTAACTGTGAGAGTATTGCAAGCTGTTTTGGTGTATTGACTGTTGACCTCAATGTTGATACGTTCTATGCATTTCAAGGTTTGGTTCCCATTGAATGTATTGGGGTAATATGCTAAAATATGTACAGCCTATGTAGTTGACTTGTCATGCAGTGCAACTCTTGATCACATGTATGGTCCCAAATGAATAATCTATGATTCCACAGCACAGTGTGGCATAGTCACCTCTTCTGGGAGTTTGGTATAGAAGGCTCAAGGCTTTCCCCAGGAATTGTCCAATGCCAGTGTGCAAATTACCCCTGGTAATGACATATGATTTATTTATTAACTGTGAGACATATCTGAGCCTCTATCTTGAGCTGATGTTATTTGAGATAACATGTCTATTGGGGGTTAGGCTATAGGCCATCCTTGGGGCCTCACAAAGTGGCTACAATGTGGATAGTTCAGACCAGCTGTCTGACCAGTGTCTAATCCATGGTGATTGCTGTGTGTCTCCAGTTGTGGGGGTCCATCATGCATCAGTGTAGCGTTGAAAGATTGATTATTTTGTACACTCCATAAAGTTTATGAGGTCATGTTGTTTACATTCTAAGCCCTACTGCCCGTGGAGACCATGCATATGTTATTCAGAAAACGAAGGGCCTCTGCTTGAGGGGTGGCTATTTATACAGTTCCCCAAAAATATTTTTGTGATTTTACTTGACCGCAGGACTACTGGTGGCAATGAAAGCAGGTGACATTTGAACGACATGTCGGGTGCGTTGCCAGAGAATGTCGCTTTCTCATCGCCGTCTGGTAATAGCTAGCCAGATACAGTTCCCTTGCTAAGGGAGAGCTGAGAAGTAGGCATGTTCACGACCTTGGCGCCGCAAACATCTATCTTTAATAAAGCAGGCGCTGTATCATAGCAGTAGTCCAGTCCTTTGAACAAAATCTGCGTTGGCTCATAGTGGCGGATTGCAACATGCAACAGACATGTCCATCACAATCAAGTGTGACATGCGGCTAAATGACAAGAGTTATGAAGGCTTTGGCTCTTCACAAGTATTGGCCCTGCTTCGAGAATATCATATCATATCGTTACCATAAACGAAAGCGTTCTGTGTTTTATTCGTGTTTTCCATATAATCGCATACACAGAAGTCTTATTTTGGTAATGAAGCATTACATGAAAGGCTGTTCCCAGCTGTTGACACTTTAAAAAAATTATTTTAGGACAAAAAATGTGCGTTCTTGCTTTGTTTTTCTTGATCGGATGAAACAAAAAGTTGTCAAAAAAAGGAGGAGAACGCAGTATGAAATGTGTGAATTGGGAGTGTTATGCATTTATTATTCGTTGCAGACCAAAACTGAGTCCACATATCTGTGGTCTATTTAGCTAGTATTTTGTCTGTCAGGAATGTAACCTTTGATGGTGCAAATTCGATAATAATACATCGAATGTGTACATCAATATTCCTGATGATTACTACTTACTGGAGCTACTGGTACTATGTTTAATTGCCTATTAGCCTAATGTTGTTCTAGACAACTATTATATTGTATGTAGCCTACTCGTATTACTCTGGTGTTACAAAAATAAACCCATATAGGAAGAACATTAGCTGCCAATTGATTGCTACACAATTACGGATTTGAGTATTTTAACTTTCAATAATCTTTGTCAATTATTTTGCTGTCATGTTTGATGTGGTGTTTTACAACTAAATCCTGAGAAGTGGGGCACGTTTCATACAAAATGCGGCATGTAAAAGATCTATCATCGCCTCTGAAATCAGATATTACACCCGACAAGCAAATATAAATTCGGGAATAAAACTGTGTTGAGTTTTGGCTGTGGGGTAGCAAGAACTTCCAAATGTGATTAAGTTACCAGGAACGCAGTTTACCCATGCACGCAGAAACCCTTTTTGAAGTTGACAGAACGACAATACAGAAAGTCGCTTTGTAGCCTACATTTTGTAACCAGTGTAGTCGAAACGTTAATCACAATAGATTTAGTTCAGAGACAATATTTCGTTCCAAATGTTTCGTTCTGAACCAAATATGTAAGATATATAGTTAAAACTCAGAATTGCACGTGGCATCATTCTTCACTTCCATAATGCCTTTTTAAGAAAAAACTTTTTCGTTTCAATGTTTTTTTAATCCTTTGCTTAGGGCCACATGAATGATTTTGCATTCAGGTGCAAATCACATTTGTAGCATATTTGAGGCGTGAGGTAAAATATTGGTGATATCAAACCCGGAATACAGTATAATAAATAGACTTCAACCCGACGTTTTTCAAAACAACAATATTTATCGCCAGTCTGTTTTTGCTCTGGGTCTTTGACACAATAATACACTATGGCTGTTGATGGAGTGGGAGACGTCCTTTATGCACCAGAATCAAAACTCTCTCTCTCTCTCTCTCTCTCTCTCTCTCTCTCTCTCTCTCTCTGTGACATATTATCATTATGTTGATATTTTATTTCCCCTGGCGTTACATCAGAGCGTGCAGAATGAGCCATCAAAGTGTTTAGTGACGCCTCCTCTTTGTGATGTATCAGTCTTCAGAAACACAACAGTATGTTTCCCTTATATCTGGAACATTGCAGACCACAGTCTGTCAGGATTGAAATATTGAAGAACTATGTGGACTTTATTATAATGTATATGTAACGTTGTAATATGATGCATAACTATTATAATAGGCCTTAAATAATATGACTTATAATACGAATACTAATACTAACACTTACAATAATATTAATAGTAATTTAAATGGATTCTAATCTCATTTATTGCATTCATGTTGAGTTATCATATTATTCCACAACGTCCCACATAATATACGGAAATAGTTTGATATTCAGACTGAAAAATAAACTAAGAGTTGATAATAAAAAAAATGAAATGCAGAAGTAGGCTACGTCACCGAAATATATTATGTATCATTCGTTCCTGTATGCAGATGGACCCGTCGGCTGTCTTTCAGAACAGAAGAAAAATAAAGCATCATGCCACCGCTCGCTCGAAGACCGGGAGGACCGGGAGAGAGATTTGATTCGAGATGAAATATCTAGCTGATGATGTAAAAGGTCCCTTTCGCGTGAGTTATGACCCGGATTTGGCTAGGCTGAGAGGGATGCATGCTGCTCCTCTCTCCTCCTCTCCTCCTCTCCCCCTCTCCTCTTCTCCTCACCTCCCCTCCCCTCTTCTCTCCTCTTCTCCTCACCTCACTCCCCCGCCCTGAAGGAGTGTATCATCAGTCCTGATATATTGCCTAGATCCATATTGCCTTCAGAAAATAAAGGCTCATCCAAAACCATCGCTTTTGGTGGAGGAAACTGCACTTTCTGTACTAACTAGTAATTACTTCTTAATCCACTGCATAGCATAATTTTACCAATTTCAGAATCATTGGAATCATTTCCAATATTCACATTGGAAACGTTCAAAGTATCTATCTTCTAAAAAAATCACACATATTTTATTACTGTAATACTATACTTAAATACGCAATGCGATTTAATCCCACATTGACCGCACACTCTCTCTTGCTCATTTACCGTAAGGCCTATTCTGGTATCTCACCCCACGACTAATTTAGACCCAAAGATGATAAGAGCGCAACCCGTTATAATTCCAACCGGCTCCTCCTCCTTCAAGCCATGCCTTGTAATTATTGGGAGCATCCCACTCGCAAAAGCCCTGCACTGGACTGCAACATAGTCAGAGAGTGAAAGGGAGAGGGCGAAAGTGCCAGTGGGGACATAATTGATTACGTCCTAATCAATATTAACTTGTTAGTCAGTTGTTGCTGCAACTTCTTTGGACGTCGCCATTTTCAGGGAGGCACAGTTCTCCTTCGGATTGTCTGTACCTATTTTTGTGGAATAATACTTTCAAGAATTGGAATTAGGAGGGCTTTTTTAAATGTTTCTTTTTGCAAGAAGGTTTGCAGCCATGGCGTGCATTTGGTGACTGTAATGTGAATGTTTCTTCGATAGGGTTCGATATAATTTGATTATCTGTGTTTGTTGTTTTCGTTAGCATTTCAAAAACATTTTAAAGTTAGCTTGCGTAACGACTAACGCACCTGATAATGACATCCAAAGAAGTCGCCGAATGTGACGCGGTCGAGAATAGGAGGCGAAGTCCGTTGGACCATCTTCCTCCGCCTGCAAACTCGAATAAGCCACTGACACCGTTCAGTATCCAAGACATTCTCAACAAACCCTCCGTGAAACGAAGTTACACCATTTGTGGGACAGCACACCTGATTTCATCGGCTGAGAAGCACCGTTCGTCCAGCATCTCTGCTCTGGCCAACAGGGCACTGCTCACACAAACCTCACCACTCTGCGCCCTGGAAGAACTAGCCAGCAAAACCTTCAAGGGGCTCGAAGTTAGCGTTCTGCAAGCAGCTGAAGGTAAATATGATGGTATTTATGGCCTTCTAATCATTATATCGACATTACTTTCATAACAGTGCAATGCACAATTTAAAAGGAATTGATTATTTTTCATTTGATCTGTGAAAATATAATGAAGTTATATTGTATCTAAAAAAAAATAGGCATTGAACATTAGGCTTTAAACAAGATTGTTTGCCAGAAAATGTTACATTGTATCTCTTCTGTGCGTAATTTGGAAAGGTGAAAAAGAGGCTATTTGTGAATTTACCAGCTGGAATTGTGCAATTGTTCTCTTTATGATGAATGCAAAACATTACGTCTACGTTTATATTTGGTATATAGGCTAAAATAACTTAATACAAAATATATAATTGATTTGAGGTCAAATGTCTCAAAATATGTTGAAATTGTTTAAATGCAGAGTTCAACGCCCTGCAGAGCTAATGCCATAGCAGCACGAGAATAACACCAACATACGACTTAACATGTTATCTTTGTTTGTGCAGGGAGAGACGGAATGACACTCTTTGGGCAAAGAAACACCCCGAAGAAGCGAAGGAAGTCCAGGACTGCCTTCACCAACCACCAAATCTACGAATTAGAGAAAAGATTCCTGTATCAGAAATATTTGTCTCCCGCTGACCGAGACCAAATCGCCCAACAACTGGGTCTAACGAACGCCCAAGTCATCACGTGGTTCCAGAACAGGAGAGCCAAACTAAAGCGAGATCTGGAAGAGATGAAGGCCGACGTTGAGTCGGCCAAAACTATAGGTGACGGTATTGTACCTCTGGAGAAACTCGCCAAGCTCGCTGACCTCGAGAAATGCGCCAACGGAACACTCGGACATCACCCGCGAGCCGATTCTCCCGCGCAGAGCGGCGGACGAGAGTACGAGCTCGCTCGCAAGCTGCGGATGTCCCCCCTGTCGCCGTTTTCAGACCACACAACAAGTAAAGAATGCTCAGAGGACGACGAAGACCTAGAAATTGATGTGGATGACTGATTGCGCAGTGGGATAATGAAATATAAAAATGACGACAACAAGCAGTAACAATCCTTACTACGATTGCAACTTTTCCCTGCTTATATTCGTACATCATCTCAGAACATTTACTAGTCTGTTGTGACTTTTGTATCGGCACACAGATATTCACAGTAAGCATGAACAGTACAACAAATAGCATATGCAGTGCTATATCCATTTGTATTCATCAGCAGTCGGACATTTTCCTCTTCAAATGTCAATGAAAGCAATATAGGTTTCATAATCAGAACTAAAGATAATGTTATTATTTTGAAACATTTAATTGTCTATCAGACATACACACCTCTTTGAGTTATTTATCTCTCTCTCACACACACACACACACACACACACACACACACACACACACACACACACACACACTACACACATTTATCTCACTCACACACACACACACACACACACACACACACACACACACACACACACACACACACACACACCTATTTTATTTATCTCTCTCACACACACACACACACCTATTTTAGTTATCTCTCTCTTTCACACACACACTGATCCTTGTTCATATTTATGTAACACCGTGTCAGTTTTATGAAATATTTTCGATAGGTTTTGCATGTTGAAATGCATGTTTTGTTTTGTTGATCATATCTATTTATTGTTCCTTTTAAATTATATCGATTGTTTATTTTTTGAGACATACCTTATCATACACGTAGGTCTACTCGAGTTCAGACCGTTTGTACACAGCGTTTACATAATTAGCTCGTCATATTTACACCCACCATAATCCGTATGCTGCATTGCATGATACGAAAGGCAAATTCAAAGGATCAGAAACCAAGTTATGCGTTTTATAGAGAAATGGTCAAACTAAGGTTATAAAAATACAAAATACTGCGGTGATATTTCGACATGGAGCTACAGTTACTGGACCGTATGAATATATTCATTTGTTTGGATACAATAGAGTGCTCTATGGTTGAATAGATTTGTTTTGTACACCTGTAAGTGCCTTTCTAAAATCAGGACAGTATTTGAAAACTAATGCACATTCTGTAATGTATATACTATGGAAATAAAATGGCTTTTCTCAACGCGCTGTTTGTGTTATTATTATACTGATAGATTATAATTTCGATTTTAAGTCCTAGTAAAAATGGTGACTATATGTAGAATCAAGGGGGGGACTGAAATCCTTTATGAGGCTAATTCAATGCAGGCCTATATTATGGACGTTTAGAGTAGCCTATTTAGCAACCATGATCCCTTTTAATGCTTCAATATTTTTTGTTCCATTGTGTCCCATTTGTGAGGATACTCGAAACATTTTGTGGCTCAGCCATCTCACTCTCTTTCAAACTGCTAAATGCGTGTCTTGGCTTCTTGACCCGGCAACGTGTTTCCCCATTCGGGACGAAATTTATGTGAGAATCGCAAATCTGGTGCTGGGGGAGAAAAGAGGGTCTGGGATGCCACAAAAACACAAAGTTTTGGGCCAGTTTTCTTGAGCCTTTATGGGTGTTTTTTTGTTCTGCGGGGCTGCGGGACGAGGCCATAATTTTGAGCGTAAAGCATGAAAACTGGGGACAAATGAGATGCCTTCCCCGATGTGACAAGTCACAATGGAGCCCGCCCGGTCTCCCGCAGGCAGCAATGCTGAGACAAGTGTGTCCCACCGCACAAAAAGGACTCAAACGTTTGGAGGCCATATGGTTTTTGAATTTTCCTCACAATTTCAGACAATTTGATGGATTGACTTAACCCTCCTTTTAAACTGTTTAACTCCCTGCGAACAAAGGCCGTAATGCATACACAGGCCCTTCTCTTCACGAGGGCATCTGCGACCATTAATGTCTAGCCTCTTTTCTTTGCCTTTTTAGCCTGGCATTTGGAACAAGTCAATGAATTACAATGAAAATGGCTCTTTTTTGTCCAGCCACTTGTCTTTCTTCCCTTTTTAAGCCCTGAAATAATATGTTTGACTTTTGTCCAGGAACGTTTTTCTAAACAACAAAATGCGGCACATTTTGTGTGAGAGTGTTTTTCATGTTAAGTAGCCCGAGTCATAAAGAGTTTAGAGTGTGACAGTTATGCCAAAGCCTAGTTAAAAGGAGTCTTTCGTTGCTTTTCTTCTCATGTCTTGTTCTTCTTCTCTCTTTATTTCCTTTGTCTTTGCGGAGTTTAATGAAGCTGAAAACATGGCGATGTGAGAAAAAGTCATAAAGAAAAGCTTTCTTTTTGATCTAGAAGAGCCTTGTTTAGCCCTCCGTCTTTTTAAGGAGGAGATTGACGCTGCTAAAGAGGGCTTTTCTTTTCAATACTTTTTGGAAGCTGTTCGCATGAGTTTTATCATCCAACTCTATTATAGCCTATAACGTGTGATATATACAATTTGTAGGCCTATAGTTTCTCATCTTTACTAAAATAAATGGGTAGTAGGCATAAAAGGCTAATGCTAATAATAATAATAATAATGTTTTCTATATTTGTTATTTTTCAATTAGCCTTTTAAAATTATATTAGCCCTATTAACATTGAACACCTAACCGGTGTCTGGACTTTGATCTGGATTTCAAATTAAGCTTCCCTAAAAAATGTAAATAAAAATATTCATTAACATTGTTATTACAATGGGAACACGTAAGCTACTTATATAAAGTAAATTATTGACTGAAATAATGTGGGAGAAACTATCAACACAAACCAACAAAATGGTTGAATTTATTTGGATGAGGGCCGATTCTTTGAGCTTACACTGACGGTTTGACAAGAATTGAATAATACGCAGCAGACTATTTATCAAAGCCTTAATTAATTAGCTGAACGACCACATACAATTCAATTCCGATGACAATGTTAGGATACTGTAGGTTTCTCCAATAATATTTTGATATGGGTAGGCTATATGACCACACGAACACACACATAGGCTAAGGCTACCCACACAAACAACGGCGAGAGCATTGATGGGCTACTTGACTTGACTGCGCGCGTGGTCGCCAAATAAACCGCTTGCGGTTTTGATGAAGAACAAAAAAAACGTGCTCGAATTCTCCCCAACTCCTTATATCACTCACGCCTATTCTGAATAAAGCATATTTATGGTCGGGGAGAGAGGAGAGTGTTAAGGCAGGCTAAGTTTATGGATTTCACTTGCTTATTTTATGAGCGGTTGTCAAGGCGATAACTAATACGACAGTCAGTGGGACCAGTTCTTGGTAATTAATCCGTTGGTCTTAAGTGTATTTCAGTTCAAGATGGAAAAAAATCACTAATTCAATCGTCCGGAAAATTGAAGTTTGATGCATGAGTCCCTGCTGAAACAATGGGGCTGGCCACCAAACTCTCTCTCTTTTCATCTATTTTTCCTCCTTTTCTGTGGTCCCTTCATTTATCTGTCTATTTCTTTTTTTTCTTCCTATTGTGCAAACATGTATTACAAGAAAAGCAGGAATAACTTATCTCTGAAAGTCATGATAACTGTAGCCTAATAAGGATACAAATATGTTAGCAAAGTTTTCAATCTAAACTTAAATCAACCCAATGTCCCAATGTTGTATAGGCCAATTTATATCAAACTAACAAATTGTCATAGCCACAGGTACAAACAATCTTTTTAGCCTTGTATATATTATCTGAAGATATAATGCACATTAACTACACACGTTTTATGTGTCTATTCTATGAATATCCTACATAAATCATGAGAATAACCTACATAAATCGTTAGCTGCACCAAAAGTTAAAATCGGATAAAATACTCAGGTATGGAGTTGTCCGTGAAAGTCTCTAAACAGGGACGAATACCAAAGTTTTAATCATACCGTTCCTTGAGAACCAGTTAATACTTCAAACTTCAATTTTACGGGCGATTGAACTAAGCATGTTCCTGACAGAATTGATGTATGTATTAATTTCCTTTAACTGTTGATTAATTAGCCCGCGCTGAAGGCTCAAATGGAACTGTTTGCTTCACATTTGCATATTAATCAAATTGTAGTTGATCATTCGCACGAGGCATGTGATTTAGGAAGGGAGCATATAGGCTTGGTAAAAAATATATACCCAAACCTTGGAAATATTTTCTCTCCTCTGCTGCCGCTGAGTTGCCTGCACTGCATTAAAACCAAAGACGCAGAACGAGTTAGCTTTACTATTTCCAACAAACAGAAATTGCCCGTCCAGTTTTCTGACGGCACACCGCTGAGCAGACAGAACTTAATGATGAAGTCAAAATGTCACCGATTTAAACCGGGAGTTTTACCACCACACAAAACCTAATTTCCCTATCTCTTGCTCTCTCATTCTCTCCCTCTCTCTCAATTCTATTTCAATTGATGGGGCTTTATTGGCATGGTAAACATATGTTTACATTGCCAAAGCAAGTGAAATAGATAATAAACAGTATACAGTATTCATTAGACTCACAAAAGTTCCAAAATAATAAAGACATTTCAAATACAGTAGGCCTATATATATATATATATATATATATATATATATATATATATATATATATATATATATGTGTGTGTGTGTGTGTGTGTGTGTGCGCGCGAGCGTGTCTTGAGGCTGTTCCTCGTTCTGAGAGAGGTTTCATGTGAAAATGTAATGTATGACGTCTGATGGGTTGAATTAGATTAGTAAAAAAGATACACATAAAAAATAAAATAATAATAATAATAAAAAAATAAAAAAATAAAAAGATACACATTTTCAAAGGCTGCCATCTTCTGGTTAAATACACTCACTCGCTCGCCCAAAAGCTCTCCTATATAACTTGGAAGTTTCTCTACTCCTGTAAGTATGGTGCCACTGCCACCTAGTGGTCGGATTCTATCAAGCATCTCAGAGTGGTCTACAGTCCCTTGCAAAAGTATTCATCCCCTTGGCGTTTTTCCTATTTTGTGGCATTGCAAGCTGTAATTTAAATGGATTTTTATTTGGAGTCATGTAATGGACATAAACAAAATAGTCTAAATTGGTGAAGTGAAATGAAAAAAATAACTTGTTTCAAAAAATTCAAAAAAGGAAAAGTGGTGCGTGTATGTGTATTCACTGACTTTTCCATGAAACCCCTAATTAAGATCTGTTGCAACAAATCAACAAATCAATTCCACCTGTGTTCAATCTAAGTGTCACATGAACTGTCACATGATCTCAGTATATATATATACACGTGTTCTAAAAGTCCCCAGAGTCTCCAACACCACTAAGCAAGTGGCACCACCAAGCAAACAGCACCACCAAGCAAACAGCACCATCAAGCAAACAGCACCATGAAGACCTAGGAGCTTTCCAAACAGCTCAGGGTCAAAGTTGTAGGGAAGTACAGATCAGGGTTGGGTTATAGAAAAATATCTGAAACTTTGAACATTCCACAGAGCACCATTAAATCCATTATAAAAAATTGAAAGAATATGGCACTTCAACAAACCTGCCAAAAGAGGGCCCACCAAAACTCACAGACCAGGCAAGGAGGGCATTAATCAGAGGCAGCAAAAAGACCAAAGATAACCCTGAAGGAGCTGCAAAGCTCCACAGCAGAGATTGGAGTATCTGTCCATAGGACCATTTTAAGCAACACACTCCACCTAGCTGGGCTTTACTGAAGAGTGGCCAGAAAAAAGCCATTGCTTAAAGGAAAAAATAAGCAAACACGTTTGGTGTTTGCCAAAAGGCATGTGGGAGACTCCCCAAACATATGGAAGAAGGTACTTTGGTCAGATGAAACTAAAATTGAGCTTTTTGGCCATCGAGAAAAACGCTGTCTGGTGCAAACCCAACACCTCTCATCACTCCGAGAACACCAGCCCCACAGTGAAGCATGGTGGTGGCAGCATCATGCTGTGGGGATATTTTTCATGACCAGGGACTGGGAAACTGGTCAGAATTCAAGGAATGATGGATGGCACAAAATACAGGGAAATCCCTGAAGGAAACCTGTTTCAGTCTTCCAGAGATTTGAGACTGGGACGGAGGTTCACCTTCCAGCAGGAGGATGACCCTAAGCATACTGCTAAAGCAACACTCTAGTGGTTTAAGGGGAAACATTTAAATGTATTGGAATGGCCTAGTCAAAGCTCAGACCTCAATCCAATTGAGAATCTGTGGTATGACTTAAAGATTGCTGTACACCAGCGGAACCCATCCAAGTTGAAGGAGCTGGAGCAGTTTTTCCTTGAAGAATGGGCAAACATCCCAGTGGCTAGATGTGCCAAGCTTATAGAGACATACCCCAAGAGACTTGCAGCTGTAATTGATGCAAAAGGTGGCTCTACAAAGTATTGACTTTGTGGGGATGAATAGTTAGTTATGCACATCATATTTCTTGTTTGTTTTACAATAATATATATTTAGCATCTTCAAAGTGGTAGGCATGTTGTGTAAATCAAATGATACAACCCCCCCCCCAAATAAATGCAATTCCAGGTTGTAAGGCAACAAAATAGAAAAAATGCCAAGGGGGTGAATATTTCCGCGAGTCACTGTACTTATTTGGTAGCCATACAATTCAATATGTACAGGTAACTGCCAAAATAATGAAAACACTTGAGTAAATGAAGGATACAAAGTATATTGAAAGCAGGTGCTTCCTCACAGGTGTGGTTCCTGAGTTAAGTAAGCATTTAACATCCCATTATACTTATGGTCATGCATGTGTAAAACAAAGAGCTCTCTGCAGAATTAGTTGTCCAAACTTACAATTTTGAAGTTGCTCCAAATGTCAAATGTGGAAGTTAAGGGTTAAGTAAAGTTCAGGCACTCTTTACAAATGGTTAAGGTTTGGTTTATAAAAATAACAGTTTCCACAAGTGTGATCAAACACACAACCTTCTGATCCTGAGTCATGGGATCCACCACCTATTTGATGGTACTAGCACTCACTGTTGCACTTAGTAGCCGGATATGAAGGCATTTCCCGTCCTCAGGACAGGGATAGACGTCCAATTTTCAACGTTAACCTTGAACGACCTGGCTGGTATAAAAATGCTGATTAGGCCATTATTTTGCCTACCATGGCTATGCCCCCCCATAGGATGACAGTGCCCCCCATTCACAGGGCACGAGTGGTCACTGAATGATTTGATGAGCATGAAAACGATGTAAACCATATGCCATGGCCATCTCAGTCACCAGATCCAGCCTGGTCTCATAGACTAGACCTAACAAATCTGTCAGATCTCAACGTAATTGAACACTTATGGGAGATTCTGGAGCTGCGCCTGAAACAGTGTTTTCCACAACAATCAGAAAAACATCAAATTATGGAATTTCTCGTGGACAAATGGTGTTGTGTCCCGCCAGTAGAGTTCCAGACACTTGTAGAATTTATGCCAAGGTGCATTGAAGCTGTTATGGCTCGTGGTGACCCAACACCCTATTAAGACACTTGTTTCCCTTATTTTGAATAATCTTGCACGCCCAATTTTTCAGTTTTTGATTTGTTAAAAAAGTTTGAAATATCCAATAAATGTCATTCCACTTCATGATTGTGTCCCACTTGTTGTTGATTCTTCACAAAAATATACAGTTTTATATCTTTATGTTTGAAGCCTGAAATGTGGCAAAAGGTCGCAAAGTTCAAGGGGGCCGAATACTTTCGCAAGGCACTGTACCTGTATGTCTATACTGTTCACTTTCCCCTTGACAATATTGTTATCACTGTAGGCTAGAATGTAACTGTGATATCAACGTAGGTCTATAACTGAACAATTATAGATTTAGAGATTCCTAAATGAAGAGAGTCGCAGTATGACCCTCGTTCGAAATTGACTGTGGTTTCAATGATAAATAAAACACATTCAAACTGAAATAGCAAAACAAGACATTTACTGAAGATAAAACAGGTGGTGGGGGGGTAGAGTGAAAGGAGGGATGGGGGGGAAAGGAGAGAAACAGCAGCCGCGAGCATCGAGAGGTGATGTTCTCATCCTTCTGGATGTTTCCCACTTTCATGGAAGCCACTTTAGCCTGTAAAAATGAAAGATAGAAAATAGAGAAAAAGCTCTGAAAACACCTATTAGCACGGGATATTAGTATCAACCTAGTTTAATGATGAACAATATTACAGAGTATGATAGTATGAGTATTACTGACAGGCTTCTAAAAACTCTCTGGAGAGCTGTGAAGAATCCGGTTCTATATTTCTTCTGCTTGGTGTCAGGTGAAGACATTATGTTGTCATCAGTGTTAGAGGTAGACATCTCTGCAGACTGATCCAGGCTGGTAGCATCAATAGTAATGGTAATTATCTTTCTCTTGGTTGAAGCATCACCCACATGGAAATCAGGTTGGTTGGAGGCTCTCAGGGCCGTAGACCAGGGGTTCTCAAACTTTATGTGACTGGGGACCCCTTTTCTGATAGCAAATTCATGAGGGACCCCTTGTAATCAGAACACAACTTTTTAAAAAAGCATACAATGACTTACTATGACTTTGGTAAGGCATGGCCGGATTTTTATTTTATTTTATTTCACCTTTATTTAACCAGGTAGGCTAGTTGAGAACAAGTTCTCATTTGCAACTGCGACCTGGCCAAGATAAAGCATAGCAGTGTGAACAGACAACACAGAGTTACACATGGAGTAAACAATTAACAAGTCAATAACACAGTAGAAAAAAAGGGGAGTCTATATACAATGTGTGCAAAAGGCATGAGGAGGTAGGGGAATAATTACAATATTGCAGATTAACACTGGAGCGATAAATGATCAGATGATCATGTACAGGTGGAGATATTGGTGTGCAAAAGAGCAGAAAAGTAAATAAATAAAAACTGTGGGGATGAGGTAGGTGAAAATGGGTGGGCTATTTACCAATAGATTATGTACAGCTGCAGCGATCGGTTAGCTGCTCAGATAGCTGATGTTTGAAGTTGGTGAGGGAGATAAAAGTCTCCAACTTCAGCGATTTTTGCAATTCGTTCCAGTCACAGGCAGCAGAGTACTGGAACGAAAGGCGGCCGAATGAGGTGTTGGCTTTAGGGATGATCAGTGAGATACACCTGCTGGAGCGCGTGCTACGGATGGGTGTTGCCATCGTGACCAGTGAACTGAGATAAGGTGGAGCTTTACCTAGCATGGCCTTGTAGATGACCTGGAGCCAGTGGGTCTGGCGACGAATATGTAGCGAGGGCCAGCCGACTAGAGCATACAAGTCGCAGTGGTGGGTAGTATAAGGTGCTTTAGTGACAAAACGGATGGCACTGTGATAAACTGCATCCAGTTTGCTGAGTAGAGTGTTGGAAGCGATTTTGTAGATGACATCGCCGAAGTCGAGGATCGGTAGGATAGTCAGTTTTACTAGGGTAAGCTTGGCAGCGTGAGTGAAGGAGGCTTTGTTGCGGAATAGAGAGCCGACTCTTGATTTGATTTTCGATTGGAGATGTTTGATATGGGTCTGGAAGGAGAGTTTGCAGTCTAGCCAGACACCTAGGTACTTATAGGTGTCCACATATTCAAGGTCGGAGCCATCCAGTGTGGTGATGCTAGTCGGGCATGCGGGTGCAGGCAGCGATCGGTTGAAAAGCATGCATTTGGTTTTACTAGCGTTTAAGAGCAGTTGGAGGCCACGGAAGGAGTGTTGTATGGCATTGAAGCTCGTTTGGAGGTTAGATAGCACAGTGTCCAATGACGGGCCGAAAGTATATAGAATGGTGTCGTCTGCGTAGAGGTGGATCAGGGAATCGCCCGCAGCAAGACCAACATCATTGATATATACAGAGAAAAGAGTCGGCCCGAGAATTGAACCCTGTGGCACCCCCATAGAGACTGCCAGAGGACCGGACAGCATGCCCTCCGAATTGACACACTGAACTCTGCCTGCAAAGTAATTGGTGAACCAGGCAAGGCAGTCATCCGAAAAACCGAGGCTACTGAGTCTGCCGATAAGAATCTGGTGATTGACAGAGTCGAAAGCCTTGGCAAGGTCGATGAAGACGGCTGCACAGTACTGTCTTTTATCGATGGCGGTTATGATGTCGTTTAGTACCTTGAGTGTGGCTGAGGTGCACCCGTGACCGGCTCGGGAAACCAGATTGCATAGCGGAGAAGGTACGGTGGGATTCGAGATGGTCAGTGACCTGTTTGTTGACTTGGCTTTCGAAGACCTTAGATAGGCAGGGCAGAATGGATATAGGTCTGTAACAGTTTGGGTCCAGGGTGTCTCCCCCTTTGAAGAGGGGGATGACTGCGGCAGCTTTCCAATCCTTGGGGATCTCAGACGATATGAAAGAGAGGTTGAACAGGCTGGTAATAGGGGTTGCGACAATGGGGGCGGATAGTTTCAGAAATAGAGGGTCCAGATTGTCAAGCCCAGCTGATTTATACGGGTCCAAGTTTTGCAGCTCTTTCAGAACATCTGCTATCTGGATTTGGGTAAAGGAGAACCTGGAGAGGCTTGGGCGAGGAGCTGCGGGGGGGCCGGAGCTGTTGGCCGAGGTAGGAGTGGCCAGGCGGAAGGCATGGCCAGCCGTTGAGAAATGCTTGTTGAAGTTTTCGATAATCATGGATTTGTCGGTGGTGACCGTGTTCCCTAGCCTCAGTGCAGTGGGCAGCTGGGAGGAGGTGCTCTTGTTCTCCATGGACTTCACAGTGTCCCAGAACTTTTTGGAGTTAAAGCTACAGGATGCAAACTTCTGCCTGAAGAAGCTGGCCTTAGCTTTCCTGACTGACTGCGTGTATTGGTTCCTGACTTCCCTGAACAGTTGCATATCGCGGGGACTGTTAGATGCTATTGCAGTCCGCCACAGGATGTTTTTGTGCTGGTCGAGGGCAGTCAGGTCTGGAGTGAACCAAGGGCTGTATCTGTTCTTAGTTCTGCATTTTTTTGAACGGAGCATGCTTATCTAAAATGGTGAGGAAGTTACTCTTAAAGAATGACCAGGCATCCTCAACTGACGGGATGAGGTCAATGTCCTTCCAGGATACCTGGGCCAGGTCGATTAGAAAGGCCTGCTCACAGAAGTGTTTTAGGGAACGTTTGACAGTGATGAGGGGTGGTCGTTTGACTGCGGCACCGTAGCGGATACAGGCAATGAGGCAGTGGTCGCTGAGATCCTGGTTGAAGACAGCGGAGGTGTATTTGGAGGGCCAGTTGGTCAGGATGACGTCTATGAGGGTGCCCTTGCTTACAGAGTTAGGGTTGTACCTGGTGGGTTCCTTGATGATTTGTGTGAGATTGAGGGCTTCTAGCTTAGATTGTAGGACTGCCGGGGTGTTAAGCATATCCCAGTTTAGGTCACCTAACAGAACAAACTCTGAAGCTAGATGGGGGGCAATCAATTCACAAATGGTGTCCAGGGCACAGCTGGGAGCTGAGGGGGGTCGGTAAGCAGGCGGCAACAGTGAGAGACTTATTTCTGGAGAGAGTCATTTTCAGAATTAGTAGTTCGAACTGTTTGGGTATGGATCTGGAAAGTATGACATTACTTTGCAGGCTATCTCTGCAGTAGACTGCAACTCCTCCCCCTTTGGCAGTTCTATCTTGACGGAAGATGTTATAGTTGGGTATGGAAATCTCTGAATTTTTGAACTAAGTCTCAAGCACTTCAGGCCCTCTTGTTATCAGAGAGAAAATTATGCACTTTTAAAGTTTACATTACAGTGCTTTTATGTAAACAAATAATAATAATATATATACAATAAGTATTTAGTTTAAAAATATATAATGCTGGTGTACTGTGGATACCAGTGTCCCGCTGAGCCTCCCAGGCCCATGTTGCCCAGGGTTAATAACGTAATTTGTGGATGAATAATATTGCATTGTATTGGATTACACCCTCTTAACTAATTTCATAGATCCCTTGGCCAAAATCAGTTGAATCTGTTTTGCTATGTTGCTAATATTTACTTCAAAAAATGAATGATTATTTATATTTGACCTGACCATGCAGACCCCACTTTGAGACCCCCTGCCGTAGTCAACTCATGAAATATAAAAATAGCATGCTTATTCATGGGATAGGGTAGGAACTCCTACAGGAATTCCTAATATGAGCATGCCCTCACATCCAACCACTAATAAAAGCGTAATTAGGAGGGTGAATCATCATAACTTTGCTTGCTCCATCTAGAGGTTACGAGCAAGAATGCATGTAATAATAAATACAAAATGGTGCTGACAAGTGATTGTAGTTATATTGTAACAGAATGTAAATGGTTGTTTTCAATCTTTCCACATTGTTACACTTACATTTGAGTGATTTAGCAGACACTTTTATCCAGAGCGACTTACATGCTTCTAAAAGACACAGTTTTCTTTCATCTTTGCCCCAGTTTTCTCAATTCTGAGTTGAAAGAATCAGTGATTATTTGACAAGTACTGATGTTGAACTGCTAAACCCCTGCATTTGTGTTTGTATTCTATGACATTTGATGAAATCCATACGTGTAACATGACTATGAACATTACTCTCATTAGAGGTGTTTTTTTGGTTTCAATTAAGATTCCAAACACATTCAAATGCAACACAAAAATGTTTACTGACTATAAAAATGTAATGTGATGGTGGTGGGGGGGGGGGGGGGACAGAAGCATCATTGTGGGTGCCTTCAGCAGTTTTGCTGAAGGCAAAACAGCAGTTCTGCCCCTGAACAGGCAGAATGTGTTCTTAACTGACTTGCCTGGTTAAATAAAGGTAAAATAAAATCATTATTAATATTGAAGTTTCAAGATGTAAATTAATTTAATTGTTCCTACCTGAATTGACTTTGTTGTCCTTAATGGAACAATGTCTGTCTTCAGGGAGGATGAATGAAAAGCTTGCCATAATAATGCGGTCTCTCTCATTGTTTGTCAGTCAAGAACTGTTGAATTCTTGACATTTCTGAACTTATCTCTTGTGTTCTGTAGTTCCATGTGATGCGTCAGCATTGTGACAATCTCGGTCGCATTGATGATGCAGTGTTTGGAATTGGAATGGAAATTAGATTATGTTTACCACACACTCTGGCCATAAACAATATGCAAAGAAGACCTCATCATTGATTCATTTTAAATTGATTATCCAGTATTTAATGTTTATGCATTACTGCAACCATGCATAAAAGCGGCACCTAGATGCGTGCCTCAGTCCATTCCAAAAGTATTCAGACCCCTTCCCTTTTTCCATTTTGTTACGTTACAGCCTTATTCTAAAATGGATTAAATTCATTTTCTCCCTGATCAATCTACACACAATACCCCATAATAACAAAGTGAAAACACTTTTTAGAAATGTTTGCAAATTTAAAATAAAATATAATTACCTCACTTATCTTCAGACCCTTTGCTATGAGACTCAAAATTGAACTCAGGTGCATCCTGTTTCCATTGATCATCCTTGTTTCTACAACTTGACTGGAGTCCACCTGTGGTAAAATCAATTAATTGGACATGATTTGGAAAGGCACACACCTGTCTATATAAGGTCACACAGTTGACAGTGCATGTCAGAGCAAAAACCAAGCCACGAGGTCGAATGAATTGTCTGTAGCGCTCTGAGACAAGATTGTGTCGAGGCACAGATCTGGGGAAGGGTACCAAAAAATGTCTGCAGCATTGAAGGTCCCCAAGAACACGATGGCCTCCATCAATCTTAAACGGAAGAAGTTTGGAACCACCAAGACTCTTCCAAGAGCTGGCTGTCCAGCCAAACTGAGTAATTGGGGGAGAACAGCCTTGGTCAGGGAGGTGACCAGGAACCCAGTGGTCACTCTGACAGAGCTCCAGAGTTCCTCTGTGGAGATGGGAGAACCTTCCAGAAGGACAACAATCTCTACAGCACTCCACCAATTAGGCCTTTATGGTAGGGTTGCCAGACAGAAGCCACTCCTGAGTAAAAGGCACATGACAGACCACTTGGAGTTTGCCAAGACACACAATAAACAACATTCTCACATACAGTGCCTTCAGAAAGTATTCACACCCCTTAACTTTTTCCACCTTTTGTTGTGTTACAAAGTGGGATTAAAATGGGGCGGCAGGGTAGCCTAGTGGTTAGAGCAGTGTACTAGCAACCCGAATGGTTGCAAGTTCGAACCCTTGAGCTGACATGGTACAAATCTGTCATTCTGCACAGGCGGTTCTGTTCCTAGGCCGTCATTGAAAATAAGAATTTGTTCTTAAGTGACTTGCCTAGTTAAATAAAGGTAAAAGAAATAAATGGTTGTAATTGTCAATGTTTGTCAACAATCTACACAAAGTAATGTGGAAGATTTGTAAAAATATGTTTTATTAATGGAAATAAAACACTAATATATCTTGATTAGATAAGTATTCAAACCCGAGTCAAAACATGTAAGAATCACCGTTGCCAGTGATTACAGCTATAAGTCTTTCTGGCTAACTCTAAGAGCTTTGATAAATGTATCAAGCTCTGTCAAGTTGGTTGTTGATCATTGCTAGACAGACATTTTCAAGCCTTGCCATAGATTTTCAAGAAGATTTCAAGTCAAAACTGTAACTAGGCCACTCAGGAACATTCAATGTCATCTTGGTTAGCAACTCCAGTGTATACTTGACCTTGTATTTTAGGTTAGTGTCCTGCTGAAAGGAGAATTTGTCTCCCAGTGTCTGTTGGAAAGTAGACTGAACCAGGTCTTCCTCTAGGATTCATAAATTATTGCTTTTACATATATCATGTGAACATTTCCTCAGAACAAATAACACAGGATTGTAAGGGAGCTAGAAATACCACTAGACTAGAAAAACAGAACACCAAAACAGGCAATTTACAGAAAACACTTCAATAACAATGTTTAATTCATGCCTGATGGGTAGAGTTTTTAAATATACTATCCACCTGCATGCTGTCTGTAGAAGACTACGTTCAAGATTACCACCACTACGTGAACGGTTTATCTGCTGTATAGAACGTGACAGGTGTTGTGCCGAAAATCTCCCCCGACAGAATTCTCTCCCCCTTCGCGTTCTTCATTGCTGCGAGTTGCTTGCTAGTAGAGATTTCTGCTCTTCACTACATTGTGATTTTAGCCTACATTTCACTGATCTTAGTAACAGAAAGCATTTTTGTCTGCAGTTTGGCTATGTGTTTCAAGTGTTTGTGGCGGTTCTAGCTTGTATGGCGCCCTGGGCGCGCGCCCCGGTAAAATGCCGCCCGTACCGAATTACGCTACTGATTTTGTATTAGTCTATAAATAAATCTCTTTGACAAAATTCTTCATCTCTCCCATGTCTTAATCGACTCGTATTTTTGAAAGTGTAAGGATAATAATCCAGCCATAATTGTTATGAAATGTTTATTACTTGCACACATTTTACTTCCTCCTCTGTTTAATAACACACATACATTAATTATTCATTTCGGTTGCCTATCCGGACATGGAGTTTGTTCTAGAAGGTATTTGACTCTGATGTGTGTCACAGAAAGTATTTGACTCTAGCCACAAAATTAAGGGAATTTAAAAAAATGGTCTGGCAGTGGGGAGATTTTCGGCAAAACTCCGGCCTCATTAAAATGATTTGCAATAGGGGATTTGGGGTCATTTCTCCTTACAGCACTCTTTAGTACTATAATAAACGTTCTTATCAGTCTACTGGTTTTGCCCACTATATTACACGGACAAGAGATAAGGTTTAAAACATTAGATGAGCTGCATGTGAGGAACTATTTGATAGTGTATTGTTTACCAGTTTCAGAGCTGCTGAATACGGTCACTTTTTTTACAGGAATCCCTACATGCCGAAGAACTACTGCAGGGGTTGAAGCCAGTCACATCGTCCAGTCTTCCAACACTTATTTTTATGGGGATATGAGTGAATATGCCGAGTCTCGGGTGGCTGAGGCACCTAAAGATCTTCTTCGCCTCCCTTGACACCGGGTGATGTAGATGTAGTAGTGGAGGCCAAGACTAGCTTGCAAAGCAGCCCTGCTGCGACTTCCTCTGGTCTTGGGGGCGGCAGGCAGTCTGTAAAACAGTGCTAGCTGACATGCATCGCTCAAGATTTAAATTCCCCACGAGCCCTAATTTGAGAAGGGTGCAACTGCGTTCATGCAATAACTAATAACTAAATAATATAAACATAATAATAACTAAACTAATAACTAATGGGGGCTCGAATGCGGGCTGCAGTCGCACACGATTGCGCCGTTCTCAGTGATATGCGTATCAGTACGCAAACCTAACGCTCTCAAACGAAGTACTTCCGCCCATACGTACGTCATCAATACTGGCGGTATTTTGAAAAGGAACTAGCCGTGAAGTTGACATCTGTATATCATTTATCTGTGACTGTATGATATAGTGAAATATTATACGTTTTAAGAAAATAAGCCAGCTAACTATTTCAAATATGGTAGGTGGATACGTTGTTTGACAAAGTGAAAAATAGTCGGTTTACAATTGATGAATGTTCTCCTATTTGTGACGTTAATGATATAACGTTAACTTGTTTTTAGTCGGATATGCTAATATGTTTCACTGCTAACGTTTGATAGCTAGCTGACGTTCGTTTGCTTGTTTTTGAGGTTTTGGTAGCTAGCTATGAACTGTAATGTTTCTTCCAAGAGTAACGTTACTTCCTGCTTTTATGTAAAAAAAAAAAACTTTGTCTGACATTTTTACTAGAATTGATGAGGAAGCTGGCTAGTTTACAAATCTAGCTAACTTAATCTGACTTCAATGTATTTTCTTAACTCACCAAAGTAAAGATGTTGGTAGAGTGCTGACGAACATTTCTTTGTATGCGCCTGGTGTATTATCCCCCAAACATGACTCAAACGACTTTTGAAAATGTTCCGCCATACTCACTGGTCCACGCTATAGACTGCAGATCCAACGCAATGCGTGGACCAGAGCTCGGTAGTTGACTTGTTGATAACAATATTGTGAATTCCTTGTTTTCAGAGTTCGAATGAGGTAACGTTGCAACAGGAGAATGTAAGTAAGGTAGCCAAATATGAGCCTTTGTAAGCTTTACTGAAATTACAATAAGCTATCCATTCAACATGCATGTCTTAATAATTCTGACATTTTTGTCACAGGAACAGCCACTGGACACAGAGTCAGAAGTCCAGGATACTCCAGCACCACCTGCCATTCCTTTTTACACAGAGTGCTCGGAAGCTGCACAGGCACAACTGTTTAACGAGTGTGAAGAGCAGTTTGCCCAGCTAGAGATGGTACTGATCTGTTTACGATGACAGCTCGGTCCTGCACAGACAACTTTGGATGATGTGATGTTATTGTGTTAATGTTAAAATTTTACATTCTGCTTGTTTTTCAGCTTCAGAACGAGATCATTCTCGCAGAGCCTGACTCTGATGAAAACCCTCAAGAACAGGTGAGAGATGTCCCTATTTCCCTATAGCTGAATGAAACCATTAGTATGGGTGATGCATGAACTTTTTACATGATCTTGCCTTATCTGCTTCATATCTGTTATGTCCAACAGTCTGTGAATAGATTGACGGCTGTAGCAGCTGAGCTGAAGCAGTGGCAGACAAGACGGCCAGAACGTGAGTGTCTGGTTTCTACTCTGAACATCATTCCTTTATAACTAATTGATTGTACTTATACTGTATGACTGAGACATAAGCATGATATGTACCATCAGAATGTGGTTTACTTTCTATCCATAGTGTTGTCCACAAATCCAGAGGTGTTACTCGTCGTTGGAGCAGAGGAGGTAAATTCACATGTAGATGTTGGAAAATTTACACCATTTCTGTGTAAAAATATTTCTATGCAGTTACCTTTTAATATACAGTACCAGTCAAATTTGGACACCTATTCATTAAAGTGCTTTTCTTTGTTTTTTAATATTTTCTACATCGTAGAATGTGAATAAATCAAAACTATGAAAAAGTGTTAAATCAAAAATGTTATATTTGAGATTCTTCAAAGTAGCCACCCTTTGCCTTGATGACAGCATTGCACACTTGCCATTTTCTCAACAAGCTTCATGAGGTAGTCACCTGGAATTCTTTTCCGACAGTCTTGAATGAGTTCCCAAATATGCTGAGCACTTGTTGGCTGCTTTTCCTTCACGCTGCCGTCCAACTCATCCCAAACCATCTCAATTGGATTGAGGTCGGGTGATTGTGAAGGCCAGGTCTTCTGTTTTGCTAGCACAGACTGGAATATGTTCCAGGAATATGTTCCGGGATTCTTCCGATGGTATTGAGAAGTACACCACATCAGTTATCAATAAGTGAAATAAGTCGACCTCATCTTTACTAGATGCTGTTCTTCCACTAACCTCATTGCAACTCCCCTCCAAGTCTCCGACCACTACCTTGTATCCTTTTCCCTCTCGCTCTCATCCAACACTTCCCACACTGCCCCTACTCGGATGGTATCGCGCCGTCCCAACCTTCGCTCTCTCTCCCCCGCTACTCTCTCCTCTTCCATCCTATCATCTCTTCCCTCTGCTCAAACCTGCTCCAACCTATCTCCTGATTCTGCCTCCTCAACCCTCCTCTCCTCCCTTTCTGCATCCTTTGACTCTCTATGTCCCCTATCTTCCAGGCCGGCTCGGTCCTCCTTCCCCGCCTCCGTGGCTCGACGACTCATTGCGAGCTCACAGAACAGGGCTCCGGGCAGCCGAGCGGAAATGGAGGAAAACTTTTCTCCCTGCGGACCTGGCAACCTTTCGCTCCCTCCTCTCTACATTTTCCTTCTCTGTCTCTGCTGCTAAAGCCACTTTCTACCACTCTAAATTCCAAGCATCTGCCTCTAACCCTAGGAAGCTCCTTGCCACCTTCTCCTCGCTCCTGAATCCTCCCCCCCTCCCTCTCTGCAGATGACTTCGTCAACCATTTTGAAAAGAAGGTCGACGACATCCGATCCTCGTTTGCTAAGTCAAACGACACCGCTGGTTCTGCTCACACTGCCCTACCCTGTGCTCTGACCTCTTTCTCCCCTCTCTCTCCAGATGAAATCTCGCGTCTTGTGACGGCCGGCCGCCCAACAACCTGCCCGCTCGACCCTATCCCCTCCTCTCTTCTTCTCCAGACCATTTCCGGAGACCTTCTCCCTTACCTCACCTCGCTCATCAACTCATCCCTGACCGCTGGCTACGTCCCTTCCATCTTCAAGAGAGCGAGAGTTGCACCCTTCTGAAAAAACCTACACACGATCCCTCCGATGTCAACAACTACAGACCAGTATCCCTTCTTTCTTTTCTCTCCAAAACTCTTGAACGTGCCGTCCTTGGCCAGCTCTCCCGCTATCTCTCTCAGAATGACCTTCTTGATCCAAATCAGTCAGGTTTCAAGACTAGTCATTCAACTGAGACTGCTCTTCTCTGTATCACGGAGGCGCTCCGCACTGCTAAAGCTAACTCTCTCCTCTGCTCTCATCCTTCTAGACCTATCGGCTGCCTTCGATACTGTGAACCATCAGATCCTCCTCTCCACCCTCTCCGAGTTGGGCATCTCCGGCGCGGCCCACGCTTGGATTGCGTCCTACCTGACAGGTCGCTCCTACCAGGTGGCGTGGCGAGAATCTGTCTCCTCACCACGCACTCTCACCACTGGTGTCCCCAGGGCTCTGTTCTAGGCCCTCTCCTATTCTCGCTATACACCAAGTCACTTGGCTCTGTCATAACCTCACATGGTCTCTCCTATCATTGCTATGCAGACGACACACAATTAATCTTCTCCTTTCCCCTTCTGATGACCAGGTGGCGAATCGCATCTCTGCATGTCTGGCAGCCATATCAGTGTGGATGACGGATCACCACCTCAAGCTGAACCTCGGCAAGACGGAGCTGCTCTTCCTCCCGGGAAGGACTGCCCGTTCCATGATCTCGCCATCACGGTTGACAACTCCATTGTGTCCTCCTCCCAGAGCGCTAAGAACCTTGGCGTGATCCTGGACAACACCCTGTCGTTCTCAACTAACATCAAGGCGGTGGCCCGTTCCTGTAGGTTCATGCTCTACAACATCCGCAGAGTACGACCCTGCCTCACACAGGAAGCGGCGCAGGTCCTAATCCAGGCACTTGTCATCTCCCGTCTGGATTACTGCAACTCGCTGTTGGCTGGGCTCCCTGCCTGTGCCATTAAACCCCTACAACTCATCCAGAACGCCGCAGCCCGTCTGGTGTTCAACCTTCCCAAGTTCTCTCACGTCACCCCGCTCCTCCGCTCTCTCCACTGGCTTCCAGTTGAAGCTCGCATCCGCTACAAGACCATGGTGCTTGCCTACGGAGCTGTGAGGGGAACGGCACCTCAGTACCTCCAGGCTCTGATCAGGCCCTACACCCAAACAAGGGCACTGCGTTCATCCACCTCTGGCCTGCTCGCCTCCCTACCACTGAGGAAGTACAGTTCCCGCTCAGCCCAGTCAAAACTGTTCGCTGCTCTGGCTCCCCAATGGTGGAACACACTCCCTCACGACGCCAGGACAGCGGAGTCAATCACCACCTTCCGGAGACACCTGAAACCCCACCTCTTTAAGGAATACCTAGGATAGGATAAAGTAATCCTCCCCCCTAAAAGATTTAGATGCACTATTGTAAAGTGGCTGTTCCATTGGATGTCATAAGGTGAATGCACCAATTTGTAAGTCGCTCTGGATAAGAGCGTCTGCTAAATGACTTAAATGTAATGTAAATGTAAGTGCCTCGAGGACGTCGTCCCCACAGTGACTGTACGTACATACCCCAACCAGAAGGCAACATTCGCAGTGAGCTAAAGGGTAGAGCTGCCGCTTTCAATAAGTGTGACTCTAACCTGGAAGCTTATAAGAAATCCCTCTATGCCCACCGACAAACAATCAAACAGGCAAAGCATCAATACAGGACTTAGATCGAATCGTACTACATCGGCTCCGACGCCTGTCAGATGTGGCAGGGCTTGCAAACAAGGGTAGCCTAGTGGTTAGAGCGTTGGACTAGTAACCGAAAGGTTGCAAGTTCAAATCCCCGAGCTGACGAGGTACAAATCTGTCGTTCTGCCCCTGAACAGGCAGTTAACCCACTGTTCCTAGGCCGTCATTGAAAATAAGAATTTGTTCTTAACTGACTTGCCTAGTAAAATAAAAAAATTAGACTACAAAAGGGAAGCACAGCCGAGAGCTGCCCAGTGACACAAGCCTACCAGACACTCTAAATAACTTCTATGCTTGCTTAGAGGCAAGTAACGCTGGAACATGCATGAGAGCATAATAAATAAAAATAATAAATATATGCCATCTTACTCCTGTATTGACGCTTTGCTTGTTTGATGGTTCGTCGGAGGGCATAGCAGGATTTCTTATAAGCGTCCGGATAGTCTCCTGCTCCTTGAAAGCGACAGCTCTAGCCTTTAGTCAATGCATTTAATGATGAAGCCAGTGACTGAGGTGGTGTACTCCAATGCCATTGGATGAATCACGGAACATATGCCAGTCTGTGCTAGCAAAACAGTCCTCTAATGTTGCATCTGTGTCATTTGACCACATCCCTATTGAGCGAGTCACTGTACTTCCTGCTTTAGTTTTTGCTTATAAGCAGGAATCAGGAGGATAGAATTATGGTCAGATTTTCCAAATGGAGGGTGGGGGAGAGCTTTGTATGCATCTCTGCATGTGTGGAGTAAAGGTGATCTAGGAATTTGTTTCTCTGGTTGCACATGTGTGACATGCTGGTAAAAATTTGGTGAAACTGATTTAAGTTTGACTGCATTAAAGTCCCCGGCCACTAGGAGCGCCGCTTCTTGGTGAGGATTTTCTTCTCTTATGGCCATAGTTGGTTGAGAGCGGTCTTAGTGCCATCTTCGTTAGGTGGTGGTAAATAGACGTCTACGAATAATATAGATGAGAACTCTCTTGGTAGATAGTGTGGTCTACAGCTTATCATAAGGTACTCTACCTCGCGAGCAATACCTCGCGACTTCTTTAATATTAGACTTCGCGCACCAGCTGTTGTTGACGAATAGACACGCCCCCACCCCTAGTCTTACCAGACGTAGCTTCTCTGTTCTGCTGGTGCATGGAAAATCTCGCCAGCTCTATATTATCTGTATCATCGTTCAGCCACATCTCGGTTAAGCATAAGATATTAAAGTTAATCTCCCGTTGGTAGGATAATCTTAATCGTAGGTCATCAATTTTATTTGTCCAATGATTGCATGCAAAAAGAACGGATGGCAGTGGAAGTTTACTCGCTCACCTACTGATTCTCAGAAGGCTGCCCGATCTGTGGCCCCTTTTCCTGTGTCTTTTCTTCAAGCAAATTACAGGGATCTGGGCCTGCTCCAGTGAAGCAGTATATGCTTCTCGTCGGACTCGTCCGCGGTGAGTCCCCAGTCTGCGGTGAGTAATTGCTGTTCTGATGTCCAGAAGTTATTTTCGGTTATAAGAGACGGTAGCAGCAACATTATGTACAAAGTCATTTACACAAAACGCAAAAAAACTAACAAAATAGCACAATTGATTGGGATAATGTAAAACCTCAGCCATGTTCTTCAAATGCATGAAGAAAAAAAATAACTTTTTAACAAGCCACACCTGTTAATTGAAATGCATTCTAGGTGACTACCTCATGAAGCTTTTTGAGAGAATGCCAAAAGTGTGCAAAGCTGTCATTAAGGCGAAGAAGGGTGGCTACTTTGAAGAATCTCAAATATTAAAATATATTTTGATTTGTTTACCACTCTTTTTTTTTGGTTACTGCATGATTCCTTTTTTGGTTACCACATGATTCCACATGTGCTATTTCATAGTTCTGATGCCTTCACTATTATTCTACAATGTAGAAAATAGTAAAATAAAGAAGAACCCTTGAATCAGTCGGTGTCAACTTTTGACTGGTTCTGTACACATTTCAGATATCAGCTATTTTATAGTTATACAGAGCCTTATGCTTATGAAAAGTAATTTTTTTTACTTTTCTTTCCTACTTCCACAGTTACAGAAGCTGAATTCACAACTGGAGTTGGTCCTCTCTTGCTCTCAAGCCAAGAGAGACACACTGAGAGAGACTTTAAAAAGGTTTTCTTTGAATGTGATTGTTATTCTAAATCTCCAACCCTTTGAATGGAGACAGTAGATTTGACAGTATACATCTGTGTTCCTGTTTCAGTGAACAGAAGTGGTTGGAGGAAAAGAAGGAAGTGTTGAGGGCAGGCACTGAACTTGTGGTCAAACAGCGACTGGAAAACGAAAGGTCATCAGAACACAGGTAAGGTACAACAACTGGGTCACGTTTGTTCGGGCACACTGTAAATGACATTTTTACAAGGCTAAACAAAAACATTTTTTTTTTTATTGAACAGATTTTACCTCCCTGTTTTGGAGCGTTTTCTTCGGTTTCCTGCCTATGAATATAATCCTGAATAATAGAAAATGACACACAAACCAACACATTGACAACTATCCTGAGTTTAATATGGAAGTATTGCTGCTGCTGTTCAGTGTGTTGCAGGACACCAAGAAGAAGATCCAGAAGATGAAGGATTACCAGAACAGACTGATGGAGACCCTGGCAGACGTACTGGCGGAACACTTCCCACTTCCTACACAGGAGACCAACGCTGACAAGAAGGAAAAGGTGGGAGTCTTAGTGATGTATTATGTGGCTCTGATGAAGGGGTTCCTCAATGGTCACACATTGTTTTTTAACAGTTGCATCTAGCTTGGTCTCAGATCTGTTTGTGCTGTGTAGCTAACTTTTTATGTGTTGGGCAAGAGAGCACAAACAGATCTGGGACCAGCCTAGATGGTATCGTTTTTGTTTCTGTTTTCAGAACATTCCTCAAGAGCTGAATGAGAATCTAATTTCACTCAATGAAGTCCTGGAGGTAAGTCTCTGTTCGTATGCATTGTTTGTTTTATTATTCAACCCGGTGCTCTGGTTCAATTTTGTATTACTTTATTACTACTTGCTTGAACCAGTAGCAGCTTTATAGTCTAGCTTTTTATGACCCTATGACTATATTTTACACTTACATTACCCTCACATCTTTGTAATGTAGATCAACTTGATCACAGAACAACAAATGACATAACATCCCTACTCACCACTTGCTCCAATTGAACAACATAAGTAATAACCTTAAACCTTATCTTCCATTGTTAAAATGTGCAGCTGCTGATGAACACGGCTCTGGAGACGCCTCACGATCCCTACGTATCGATAGACGAGACGTTCTGGCCCCCGTACACAGAGATGCTGCTGCGCCACGGCATTGCACAGAGACACCCAGAGGACTGTTTCAAGATCCGCCTGGAAACCTTTTATTAACAGTAACTGGTCAGACATCTTTGTTCTAGTTTTGTCAGCGTGTATAGCAGCCTGGTCCCAGATGTTTGTGCTGTCTTGCCGTCTCATTGTCATGCCATCGATCATAAGCGTTGGTTATACAGTACAATCAGGTCTGGCACCAGGCTAGTTGTATGGTAATATCATGAGTATGTATTGCGATAGTGGCTTGATGGGTCACTGGTTTATCGTGTTATTTCCTGTATGTTTCACAATAGGTTAACCTTTTTTAATGTTTTTTTAAACATGTTACATAGATATTTATGTTGCTCTCTCTGGCTACTGGAACACAATTTGCATACTTCAGTGAAACCTTACATTGTTATGTATATATTTCCATGTATCAATGTATGCCAGATTTGTTCTTAATAAAAGGAAAAATCAACAAAATATACAGACATTAGTTATTCACTGTAGCACTTTGTTCTAAACTGAAGAACAGAAAACATCATGATACATCAGTACTTGATTCACAGCAGTACATAAGAACTTGTATAATATTTTTGTAAATACAGAAATTCCCAAGGACGGGTAATCTGTACCAACAACATTTTAAACATTGAAACATGTTTTTTTTTAATTGTCAAGAAACCCCGACATGCGTCACCAGGCCACGTCATTCCATCATCCAATCCCGAGAGCCGTTTAGGTATGTTCACCCGCCTCCCCCGAGTTCGTGCATTCTTGTGGGCGGAGAACAAATTTCGGTTCCGGGTGTTTTTACACTTCTCTCGAAGGCGTTCATTTGTCTGATTATGGTCTTAAATCATAACGTTAAAAAAATTCACGGTAGAGAACAGTTTTATTGAAAGAACAAACAGATCAGCAAAGATGACAACCCGATCAGAGAGAGAGAAGGCCCTGAAACTCAACGAGCAGCATCAGGCCATTCTGTCCAAAATGCTGAGAGAGGACGACAACAAATACTGCGCCGATTGTGAGGCGAAAGGTAACTATATAAAACAATGTCAACTTCGTTAAATTGTGTCATTTGATCTTATATAACCGTTTCAGTTATTCGTCTAGCCAGACTCCGACTGAGTTGTTGAGCTGACTATGCTAACTGTAAGTAGCAGCTAGTCTGCTGACACCTTCCTTCCTCTTTAGCATTTATCTGGTAGCTACTAGGCTAGCTTAGCTATGCTAGGTAGCATTTTGTCTCCCACCACACCTTGAACCAAACTTCAGTCATACAAGGAAATGCAAGTTTCGACACCCCTGCACCATGGAAGTCACCACTGGGGAAACTATCCCTAAATGTCATAACATGTCACTCTAAAAGAATGCACAGGGAAGACCTGCCAATCGGAAGTCCTATTGTGACACCTGCACCACCGGTACAGACAGGTTTTGATAAGTGAATCTTCCGTTACCTGGGCTGTGTTCATTAGACACCTAACGGAAGAGAACAGACTGAAACCGGTGCACTAATGAGTACGACCCTGTCTCTGCCTGCCAGGTCCAAGGTGGGCATCATGGAACCTGGGAGTGTTTATCTGTATCCGATGTGCTGGCATCCACAGGAACCTTGGGGTCCACATATCACGGGTCAAATCTGTCAACCTGGACCAATGGACAGCAGCACAAATACAGGTAATTGGCCAATGTCCAGGATTTATAATATTCATAAATTAGAAATGTCATGTATTGACCTATATTTATTGACACATACACCTCTCTTTCTTGTATATCCTACTGGCTGAATACAAAGTTGACTTTTTAACCCATACTTATCATGTCCCCCCTGCTGTTTCACTATCCACCCTCCACCCCCCTTTATCTCTGTGCTCTTTCTCTCTTTCTCCCACCCTCTTTCCCCCCATCTCTCCTTCTCTTCTCTAACAGAGCATAGTAGATATGGGCAACTCCAAGTCCAGGCAGCTTTATGAGGCCAACCTTCCAGACAACTACAGAAGGCCTCAGACAGACCAGTATCCTTACAACCACACACACACACACACACACACACACACACACGCACACGCACAGTCTCTCTCGCACTCACTCTCTCTCACTCTCTCACACACACACCGCGGTTCCCAAAAAGCTTCCCGTAACACACGTACTTGCCCCTTTATAATATTGCTACATTTTTTTTCCTTTAACCCCTGACCCCAGAGCAGTGGAGTTCTTCATCAGGGACAAGTATGAGAAGAAGAAATACTACAGCAAAAATGTGACCAATGGACACAGCGTATGTATCTCACCTCTGACACCACACTCAAGCTGGTTTGCGCATAGTACTAGAATGTGTTGTCTTATTTGTATGTAGACTCTCCAAAGTGTTGCTTGTTATGTGTTAGGTTAAAGGGATACTTTGGAGTTATGGCAATGAGGCCCATTATGTACTTCCCTAAAGTCAGATGAACTCTTGCATAACATTTGTATGTCTCTGGGTCCAGTATGAAGGAAGTTAGAGGTAGTTTCACTAGCTAATGCTAACTAGCATTAGCGCAATGACAGGCTATCTGCTAGCATGTATTTCCACAGGTGTTTGTGGTACTGTTTTATTGTGTTATATGGCCTAACAATTTGGAACATAATTCAAATGAGATTAGGCCTTTATCTCTCTTCCTCCATTGATTCTTCTAATTTCCTCTCATGATGTTCCTCTACAGCCAAAAGACAAGGAGAGCAAGCGAGAGAAGGAAACTGATAGAGGAACCAAGCTGTCATACAATGCCAAAGTACGGTGGTTTTGAATGGATACATCTATAGATTCCTTATATAAGATTTCTGTCTCAACCCAACCCATATTCCTTTTTCGTCAATCACACTGTACACCCTGTTTGTCTCTTTTGAGCTTTGCAGTCAGAATTATGTGTATTTTGTTTACAACAATTCCACTCATCATGACACTCCATGCTATAGCGGTCAGGTTTAATGGGAGCAGACTTATAGGGCAATTCCACCGCTTTTCAAACCCCTATTCATTTTTTCAGCAACATACCATTGTCTACATATGTGAAAACGGCACGTTTTATGATCTGTGGTTAAAAAATATCAAATTGTTTCCCTGTATTATTACAGGGTAGGACTTAAAATCAAGAAAAACTGATGTATTTATTATTTTTTTTGCCAGAGGGGAGGGTATGTTCTTGCTCCCCATATCAGCAATCTCCTAGTGTTTGTTTTTTAAATGTTTTAACTTTTGATGATGTCATCGGGTAGAACTTTTGAGCTTCATGATTTTTTTTTCTACCAAAAGAAGAAATGCATGGTTTTCACATGTTGATACTGGTATTGTGCTGGAGATAATGAATGAGGTTGAAAAGTGGTGGAATTGCCCTTTAACAGTCTAGTATGGCAAACTGTATGAAAAACATTAGTTAGCAGGTCTGACATTATACCAGTACTTAATACAACTAATCATCAATTTACGAATGTTTATGGTCACCATGTCCAGCAAACTGATTTGTTGTGGTGCGTCTCACTGTGTAGTTACTTTGACGTGTTTATACATTGGTGAAAAATAGACCATCTTTGGGTTTAGGGTTAGAATGCTGGGCGTCGAGCTCCCGGCATGTTGGTTCCGAGACAAAGCATTGAATGTGGTTAAGTAACCCAATGCTGAGGATGCACCTAACCTTTGACCTCTAAGAGGGCTTGACTGCTGAGGGTTTCAAATATCCTTTGCTTGTCTTATCTGAAGTATACCTCATCAGGATCTTTGCTTTCATTATGAACTAAACCTATGCTCAACCGAAGCCCTGCATATTTAGCCATTAGTCTGGAAGACGCTTAACACATCAACTTCATTATTACTTCCAAGACTACATTATTATTTTTTCACAATCATTTTGCCTTTTCTCTTGGACTCAACTCCTGAAGAGTGAAGAGACCCGCCATGCCCCTAAAGCCAGTCCTGTGAAGACAGCAGAACCTCCCGTCAACCTACTTGGCCTTGGTAAGATTAAACCAGTCCGTTTTCCAAAATGAAAATGAGAGTTTCTTATTGGACAAGTTCTGATAGTCCTTCCTGGTTTCAGCCTGTTTTCTTTCATTTTGTGCCTATTGAATATGACCCTGCTTTGCCTTGACGGATATGACCCTGGGTGGAAGCCTAGCAGTTAAGAGCTAACTAGGTGAAATTTGTCGCTGTGCCCTTGAGCAAGGCACTTAACCCTAATTGCTCCTGTATGTCGCTCTGGATAAGAGCGTCTGCTAAATGACTCAAATGTACTAAACCAGTCAGTTATTCAGAAATGCTGAGTCTTGAACAATACACACATTCATCTTAAGTATGTTTTTTTCCTCCCCTGTAGAACCTGTTTTACACATCTGTTTTTAACCCTTCTATGTTGCTCTCTCTGTCTCCCCCATCTCTCTAGATGCACCAACACCTGCCCCTGCTAACAACGGTAGTGCTGCTAGCACAGCAAGCAGCGACTTGGATATCTTTGGCCCCATGGTGTCCAACCCCCTCCCCTCATCTAATGCTGCTGCTCAGTTCTCTCAGGTAACACAATCTGATGACCTCACCACTTCCCTGGTCCCTATGGACACCCAGCTCCACAAACTTAAAGACGCATACTGAACTTCTATATTTACATGCACATATATTACCTGTACACCTACATCTGAACGATGGCCCAGAGCATTGTGCTCTCAATGCAGTGAGTAATTTGTCTCACACACATCCATGCAGGCCAATGCATGCTAGCGTGAGAGACGTTTGAAGAGCAAGAGACTCAACACACTGAATAGTGTTAGCGACTTTTCTTACGTCGTTCTTACAGTTTTTGCTTCCTTCTTCCAGGCAGGCTCCAGTACCCCAGCCAGCACCCCAACACAACCCCCAGCAACAACCCCATCCTCTGGCTCTGCCCAGGGAAACCTGGACCTGTTCAGTGAGGCTGGTGGTGGAGGGGGCATTAAGGGGGAGGACACCGGGGCCAAGAAACCCCTCTCCAAGGACTCCATCTTGTCCCTGTATGGGAACACCAGTATGCCTCAGATGCCCCAGCACCAGCAGGCCCCGCCTGGTAAGGAGATATACAAACACAAGCCTACACATGCACACTATGTACACTCATGCAGGGCTCTACACTGACCTTTTTTACAAGGAGCATGTGTAGGAGCACTCGAAATTTAGGAGCACAATGACAAATATTTGAGGTAACAAGACGTTTTCTTTGTAATAATGGTGCAAGAATGACGGTTATGAATCTGCACTCAGTGTATTCACCATGGCACTCCAGGGCTGCAGTACAGTGAAGTAATAATTTCAATCATTATCATCAGCACTTGTGCTCCTAAATAAAAATTCCAGGTGGTACAACAAAATATTTTGCCGCATACGCGAGTAAAGTGGTTGCACTGTAGAGCCTTGTCATACATAAGTGGGCATGTGTGCACATCGTGATGTTTACTTTGATTAATGTGATGAATGTTATTTATCGTTGTTGCTAAATTAAATTAACCATGTAACAATTAGCTCATAAGGAATTTGGGGCACCACGGAAGAAGTTGTCTAATGAGTTACCATCTCCCGATTTAAACTCTAGAAGAAATATATAAGATATATTGATACGTAATTTATTCATCATTACCTCATATGAGTCTCATTCTGAACATTGCAGACTTCTTGAATCTGCAAGATCCCCAGCCCTTTCTGATTATTCAGTTCTACACAAATTGATTTCAATTTTGATTTACTAACTAGCTAAATAATAACACAGAATACACATTTACATGAGACAAAAGTCTCTAGTGGACTGACAAAATATGATGGCTTGTTACACAATGGAGAGGGGGTGGGGAAAGGGAGGGATAGAGAAAAGGACATTCATTGTGGCTACATTCTAGGACTGTTCTCACATTAATCCTATACCTTGTACACCAACTGCTGCCCATTTGGGTAAGAAATGCAATGTATTTACATGTAAGTTAGATGTCTTTGTTTGTTGTCTCTCTGTTGAAATCAATCAATCCTTCTATGGGGAATGGTTTGATGGGTGTAAGGCTCTGATTGTCCACCAGAGATTACAATATCCTTCTTAGTTGTCCTGGCTTGGAGTGGAGTGTTTCTTCTGAACTGTTCTTCAGATGCCCAATTACCGTCTGAGATGGGATCCTCTCCTTCCTTTCTCGGGTAGATAGTCAGATCTAGATCCCTTTACATGCACAGCTGCAGACTGTCAATGTTTTGGTCTAGTGAGTTTATCTTCATCTCTTGTTGAGTTTGAGTTTCCAGCCATTTGTAATGTTTAGCTCATGATTCACATCTGCTGGTGTGAATATGTTAATTCTTAGCGAGTCCTTTTAATCACTGGTTGGAAAGGGCATTTCCATCACACTGACACATTTGTCTGACCTCATTCGGGGTGTGGCTTAATCAATGTGCAACGGACATGAAAATCAAAATCACATTCATATCTTAACAAAAATAGTTTCAATGTTCATCATATTGTATTAACATCATATTGGATGGAAACTTAACAGCCAAAAGAGGGTTTCCTTCCTAAGGTACAGTATTTGGTTGATACAGTTTTTAAAAACATCACAAAATGAAAAGCATATGACATGATTATTTTTTAGATCCCCACTGACCAGTCTTAACATTCCTATCTTAGAAATATTGTTCCAATATTCATTTTTTGGGGTGTTATAGTTTTAGCGGCAAAAATATTCTAGAGAACAAAGGCATTTCTTTGGTTGGTGCTGAAGAGCAGGGGAGGGTTCTCTGCTGCATAAGATTTACGATTGGCGTGAGGTGTCATAACTGGCCCAGCCCCCCTCTCCTCCTGTGGTCTGAGACCTTTGATCCTTGACCAGGAGAGTCATGACACACAAGTGCATGCACACACACACACACCAACCAATAACACAGAGGTTAGAAATGGTCTCCAACTGGCTCTGGGCTATATAAATGCATGCTGTTAAATACCAAACACTTCTAAAGTAACAAGTCACCAACCAAGTTGTTCAGTCACTTTAGTATATCTATGGCAAGCAGTCAAATGTTAACAGAAAATTATATTTTGAAAGAAACTCAAACTGTTCTCAGTATTTCTCCTGTACTTCTCCCTTCCAGCTGGTATATACATGAACCCCGCCCAGATGCAGTTTCCAGTAGGCATCCCCCAGCAGCAGGTCCCTGCTGGCTACCAGGCCTTCCCTGGCATGGGCACAGGCATGCCCCCCACCACCGTCATGGGTGCCATGATGGCTCAGAATGGAGCTGCCATGATGGGACCCAACACAGGCATGATGGTTGGCATGACGATGCCCAATGGTTTCATGGGACAAGCGCCTGCGGCCGGGATGGTTGGCATGGCTCCGAGGATGATGGGGGTACCACAGGGGGGAATGCCCGCGGGTATGGTGCCCGCTCAGGGCATGCAGGGGATGTATGCCGTCCAGCCTGGGCAGCAGGGCCACTGGAACATGGGACAGGTATGTTAGTTCTTTTGATGTCATGTTATTTGGCATATTGGGGATTTTCCCCTTGGAGTAAACTTTGCATTTGAAGTATAAGATGGTTTTATAAGAATACAATATCAAGTGTCTTTGTGAGGTAACTTAGGTATGGCAATATGGTAACATTACCTAACTATCAAATGTTCTCAGATCTATATAAATGCATTGTAGTCAGGGCTTGGGTTTGTTTTAGTATTAGACAATATTGTGTTTCCCTGACACCTTACTATTCATCTCTCCTACTGTCTTCCCCAGATGAACCAGCAGATGTCAGGGATGAGTCTGAATGGTGCCGGGGGGGCCATGGCCTTCGGTCAGCCTGCCTCCACCATGGGAGGCTGGGCCGCGGCACCCTCCGGTCAGACCCTCAGCAACCAGCTCTGGAAGTGACCCCCCGGAGGTCAAAGGTTAGGGATTGGGGGTCAGAGCAGCAGCAGAGGAGATTGCAACCAGGGGGTCCGAAATCCAACATCCAACCCCCCCAGTAACCTTACTATGAACTGATGCCCGTTCTCCAATTGATACTGACCACTCTCCAACATCGAGCTTATCTGGCTGTTCGCATACTGAAGAGATGCAGCCTTGTTTCCTTGTTTCCTTCAGGTAATCACAGATCCATTGGTGATTGGACAGGTGAAAGCAAGGTGACCGTCTTATTAGTCTGACTGACCCAATCAGATCAGTGATTACTTCAAGGAAGGAAGGAAGCATTTCTGCAAGTATTCAAACGGGGCACATCTCTCTCTTTCTGTCTCTTTCTATCCATCGTGCTCTCTTTCCGTCTCTCTTTTGTGAGTAAATTGGGAGTGCTCATACACCATCATACGCAGGCTGGCAGTCAGTGCCTGTTACATGTTGTGGATATCATAACTCTTTTCATTTTCCTTTTTTGGAGGGAAAAAAAACGACAACCACAACAACGTAAACAAATACAACAACATCATCGACAACATATCGAAAAATCTGCAGGACCAGTTACACAAGCTTTTATTGTATCATTATAAAAATTATTATAGAGAATTAAAGAATAGTATTTAAACTTTGGGAGAAGACATGGCTATAATTTCTGTGAATACTGCTCTCCTATGTACAGCTCTGTATAACATTTTAAACTACCTGTGGTTCCCCTACAAAATAAAGTATGATAAACCAATGTGTCTTCTGAGTTCTAGATTTTGCCATTAACAGCATTCAATGTCACTTCTACCAGAACACCGAAGAAGGGACAGAAGTTAGCATTTAAAACATGTCTACTCCCCCATGTATTTATTATTGTATTTATTTTTCCGGGGTAGACAAGACATGCAATTGTCAGGGTGGTATCATTCTTTAACCATCCTTTGCAGAGCTGGCAGGTTAAATACACCACTACAGTATCACATAAGAGGGAATACAGACACGGAGAGCCAAAAGCTCCCTTTTTAAGTAGGCTAAATATTTAATCGAATTTGGTTGATGGTGCAACATGGTAAAATATATATATATTTGACTAATTGTACTAAAATTTACAACAACAAAAAAGTTTAAATGAATGAGGAAGCAGTGAACTGGAGAGCTAGGAAGAAAATACGAATTCCCAAGCGAGGAAATACGCGGGACGTGGTTTTTAGCATGATCTCTTTTGAGTGCATAAAGTGTGAGGGTGTTGACCCAAGCTTACTCGATATTCTGCAATCAATTACAAGTATTTGAGGACGACGTCGTAACATTTTGGTAATCGCCACACCTTCGGTTGTTGATTACCATCATGAGAAGGAGGAGGATACGGCGAAGGTGCCCGATGAAGAGCTCCGGGCCCGCCTTTCCGACTGACGCTTCTCCCTCCCTCTACCATCGAAGCTCCCCCCGCTACTACTAACTTTCTGAACTGCCTTAACACAGTCAGCTGTGGAAGATCGTACCCGAAGTCAAGACCAGCTACATTTGTTTTGTTTTTAAATAGTATTTGAGATGATCTTTAATGAAAAGCGCTATCTAAAATAAATGTACTATTATTAAACAGAAATAGAGTTCCAGGTCACACTTTATTTGTTTAGTTCCAAATAAATGATTTACAGCCAGGCATACTTTCGACCAACGATCTGTTGATAATAACTGCTTGCTAAGGTTATGGTTCGCTTAGAATTCGTGTAAGAGTTACGTTTAGGGCAAGGGTTATGATAAGGGCATGGCTTAGGGTTAGTGGATAGCGGTAGTTAGTTGAAATGTTGACCGTTATTGAACATCTACAAACCATCTATTTGGGACTATCCAAATAAAGTGTTACCGAAATCCATTCTAAACCCTGCATAATGGCATTCTGCAGATATGGGACATAAAGAATCCCATTTCTATGCGACCGGGAGGGTCACAATGCCGACGCTTCACATGGAACTCCAGAACCCAAGAGATATGTCCAGAACTCTCAATAAATCTTCAGTTCTTGATCGAAAACAACGAGAGATACAGCATTAGCGAGAGAGACAGCATTATGGCGAGCTTTTCATTCATTCTCCCTGAAGACGGAGATTGTTCTTTTAAGGACAACAACGTTAACTCAGGTAAGAACAATTCAATTATTTCAGTCTTAAAACTCAAATATGAATTTATTTAATTCTTATGAAAAGGAAATATAATACAACATAGGAGAAGATGGCTGTATAGGCTTTTGTTGTTAGTTACCAAGAATGGTAACCATGCAAAATGAATATTTAAAGCTGTAAATTATGTTACATAATGTCCCAATTATCTCTCCATCCTCCCAAAGTGCGCACTTGTTCACTTCACTGAATTGAAGGGAAATGACTGGTATAATAAATATGGTTGAAAATCTCACTAGCCCATGCCACCACCAATCCAACGTTTTAAGATGTCTGGGAAGTAGTGAATGAGTGCACACTTTAAGGAAATTGGAGATATTATTGGAAGGCACACATTATTTTCCATGAGTGAAAAGGAGAATATCCCTTCCTTAAAATGCAAAAAAACTATTTTGTTTACCTTGTGCTGTGTTGGTGTTTCTTTCAGGGTGGATCTCAATGGTGACCCAACTCAACACCCTTGAAGGTCCAGAGTCAGAGAGTCAGAACATTGTTCAGAGCTTTGCAGAGGTACTTGGTGACAAGTACCACGACGCGACTGCCATCAACAGCGCTCTGCTCTGGACTGTTGGGTACACCCCCTACATTCCCCCAGCTCTGAGAGGAAGAAGCTTCCCTTCTGTCGAGAGCTTCTTCCTGGATGAGTGGGAGCCACTGACACTCCTGCAGACTCCTCAGGTTCTGTCCACCAGTGTTTCCATCGAGGAAGACAACCTGATCCAGTCTGCTGCAGGCCTAGTGTCTCAGGTTCTGTCCACCAGTGTTGCCATCGTGGAAAATGACCTGCTCCAGTCTGCTGCAGTCCTAGTGTCTCAGGTTCTGTCTACCAGTGTTGCCATCGTGGAGAATGACCTGATCCAGTCTGCTGCAGGCCTAGTGTCTCAGGTTCTGTCTACCAGTGTTACCGTTGTGGAGAATGACCTGATCCAGTCTGCTGCAGGCCTAGTGTCTCAGGTTCTGTCCACCAGTGTTGCCATCGAGGAAGACAACCTGATCCAGTCTGATGCAGGCCTAGTGTCTCAAGTTCTGTCCACCAGTGTTTCCATTGTGGAGAATGACCTGATCCAGTCTGCTGCAGTCCTAGTGTCTCAGGTTCTGTCCACCAGTGTTTCCATCGTGGAGAATGACCTGATCCAGTCTGCTGCAGTCCTAGTGTCTCAGGATAATGACTCCACACTGAGAGACTCCAACCAACCTGAGATCCACGTGGGCGATGTCTCAACCAAGAGAAGTAGACTTACCATCACTATTTCTATGGTTTCAACCAAGAGTTGCCTTGTTGCTTTACATGAAGTTGATGCTAGTCCTACAAGCCTGGAGCAATCTGCCGAGAAAATGTCTACTTCTACTACTGATGTCAACGACATCTCAACTGCGGCTGCCAAGAAGAAGAGGTGTAGATTATTCTCATTTGTCTGGAGAGCTCTCAGGGGGAAGAACAAGAAGCATCAAAGTACGAACTCATACACTCTTAGTCCATTTTGTACTTAATATAATAATTTATCAACTATTTTGATACTGATATCCAGTGATAATGGCTGTCTGTGAAATAGGTTTTCTAGATTTTCTACCTTTTGTGTTTTTTTCAGGCTAAAGTGGCTTCCAAGAAAGAGGACGAAATCAACAAGGATGTGAGCAGCCTCACCTGCCACCACAACACTACACAGGGAGATCACTGATGCAGGCACCCACAATGGTGTTCCTATGTTTTATCCCACTTTGTCTTCATCCCCAAATCCCTTTCCCCCACCCCACCTGTTTTATCTTCACTAAACCTTTTGTCATTGCATTTGATTGTGCTTTGTCTTCCATTGGGATCACTGTCATTGAAAAGGGAAGGGGTTTCGTAGTTCAACTACTTGTCAATAAATCACTGGTTAACTTCAAATTGAGACAACCGAGGCAAAGACGTTGTTGCTAATGAGATCAGTTATATCCACATTTTCCTGGAGAATAACAGGCATTCTCGCTCAGGGCCTCAAGATGGAGTTGTAAGCACAATTATAATGCTTCCCCTCATAATGATGCTTTTATCAGCTGTTGGATATGGGGATATTCCCATATTAGGATTTCCTGTGGGAGATTTATACCGGTGAATAAGTATGATAATTGGACATGGATTGTCTCTGGCTACTGAGGATTTCCATCATATGATTGTACCCTAGGTTATGATTCTGTTATGAGGTTTACAATGTAGTTGTCTCCTTAGACATGACTGACTCATGGTATTGAAATCTATTACACCACATTGATGCACCATGAAATAACCCACGTGTGTAGGAGTTTAACCACAGGCTTAATGTAGCCAAGGTGTCCATGTCATGCAAGTGTGTTTTCCGTTTGTTCTTTGTGAGCTATTGCCAGATGAATATATATAACAGATGATATGACAAGGCTGTAGTTTATGTTTCCCCTCATTTTTCAAACCACCACCAACAAACACCAACCCTGTTCTCAATTAAATGCACCATTCCATTCCATTTCTGAGGGCTCTTCTACAAAACAATGTTATGAGAATGAAACCTGAAACCAATATCCATCTCCATGATTTAGGTTACAGCAAGAGGCTAAAAATATCCAGTTCAGACTGGTAGTAGTCACGACCTAAATTATGACAGAATTCTGCACCACTGATAGTTGACGTCAATACAGTACAGTCACTTCCTCGGTGACGTAATCGAACGAACTCGGTCGGTGGCATTGCCATCTGGTGGATGGACTCCGACTCGAGACCCGTAACATTACGTCATTGGAAAGGAACCGATGCCAGTGTTTGGGTCTGGGTTTGAATACAAACAGATGAATAGCCGACCATTAGAACTGATACTCGACAGCAACAACTTGAGCTACAATTAATTAGTGGTTTTGCGTAGGGGTTTTGACTTCAGTTCATTGACGTTTATGTAAATTGTATGTGCATTTTATGTTTATGTGCATTTTGGTTTAATATATTTCAAAAGACAAGGGCTCGACAATGAAGTGAATGGATAGATAGTAAAAACAAGCATTAGCTGATATAAAACTGTTGCAATTATGATACTTATGAGTTGTGCGTAAATGTCTCTGTCCGTGGTGCTGAAATGTTTTTCCTTTATCGTGACTGAGAAACGCATTGCAGGATGTCCATTGTACTGATCCTTTTTGATTAACAATCAAATATGTCATTCGACTATACCGATACACACTGTATGTTCATCCAGCTATATGTTATGTTGAAAATGGTTTGAAATATAGCTGGTAAGAGTGATTGTCATTTGCATCTCTGACGCAACTTTCAGGAATCAAACTGAACGTCGTTAAGTCCAGGACTGTTGAACTCTCAGACAGAACCCAGTTGACCCTTTCCTGTAGATCAATATTTCACAGAAGCCTTAACGGTCAATTAATGTTGGAGCTATAACGACGGGAACGCGCACTATTTTCGGTTTATATTTGCAGGCAGGTGTGCGTTTGTGTGTGTGTGTGTGTGTGTGTGTGTGTGTGTGTGTGTGTGTGTGTGTGTGTGTGTGTGTGTGTGTGTGTGTGTGTGTGTGTGTGGTGCCAGCCAGGGTGGCGTAACTCCTGAAATAAGTGAGGTTGGAAAAAGTGTTGTTCTTGCATGAGGCGAGAGAGAGAGAAACCCATTCTCAAATTCGTAAAAGCGCGTGCACAACCATAAGGAAGGAAGATGCGAGCTCTAGGGGGCTGCATTCCCATTGACTGTTCCATCTCCCTGTCAGTGGCAGCAACATTAGCAGTGCCGAGGCGGTGGCAGCACTGAGAGAGAGAGAGAGCGAGGGGGAGAGAGAGAGGAAGGCAACACACAGACTCCGCCTAACTTTACCACGGTCCAACATCACCGAGCCCGTGTCCGGTGGCGCGAGGGCATCACAGCTCAAAGCCAATCCATCCAGAGGGTCCCTCGGCTTTGCTTGTCTCTTGGCGTGGAGATGGGCTTCCCGTAAAACCGGCGGTGGTGGAGGGGAGAGGCGGGCCGGCGGGGGTGGGGGGAAGAAGCGAGAGACTTGAGAGTGAGGAGGTGGAGAAAAAAAGCCGAGGAGGACGAGAAACAAAAGCACAAACGTGGGTGCCTGCAACAACCATGAGCAGCGGCGGCTTGCCCTATTCACCAGAGCTGCTGCTCTACCCGTGGACGATGTCGTGAGGTGTGGCTCGCAACGCTAAGCAGCAGGGATTCAGTCAGTCGAAACGACAGTAGCAAGCCAAGGAAGGGTGCTGCTGGTGGAAAAGATGTCGTCCGCCTCCGTGGGGCCCCAGGGCGGCCCTCGCCCACCCACTGCGCCGCCGACCGTCCCCGAACTGCCGGACCTCAGCCATCTCACCGAGGAGGAGAGGAAAATAATCATGGCCGTGATGGATCGGCAGAAGGAGGAAGAGGAGAAAGAGGAAGCCGTGTTAAAGTAAGGGCTACATTTCCTTTCCCTGAACCGTGGTCGGTGGAACCCCGAACGCACCACTCGCAAACGCAACACCCCCATTCACGAGCGAGGTGAATGTGTCCAGAAGGCAGACGCACGAGCGGCCATCCGCCAACAATTAGTCCCAGTATGTTACCAATACGCCTGTCGTTTACCATTGTGGTCACATTTCACACCAGTTCAACCATCACAACTCGTTACATCCCCTATTGTTCCCTAATACTGGGCTGTAATTTCCGTATAGCCTACAGATGTTATAGCCCACGCTAACGGTGTTCCCTTGCTTGCCACTGTATGAATAATTCACGCCAGGTTGGATATTGGGGTTCGTTTTGGGATTCGACTATTCATGGGGGTGGATCACAGTTTATAGGCCTGTCAATGCTTTAGCTTTTCTCAAATCCATTGTAGGCTATGCGCTCTTCTCCAAAGCCCCCATAGGGAACGTCAGGTGTAGACTATATAATTGAAATTGTGGACATAGCCTACGAGGTGAATAGCTAATCAAGGTATCCTCTCCGTGACAGACGATGGTGATGGAGATGGTCATTGATAAGGACGGGGAAATCGGGTCAAACGAGATACAGGTGTAGCCTCGCGCGGGTGGCCGAGGAGGGGAGACGGGGTGTACCAGTGGGGGAGCACTGGATGAATCATACCACAGGACTGCGTGCCCCCCTCCCTCCCTGCATCTTTCCTTATCTTCCTCCTCTATTTTTTTTTGTTTTGTTGCTTTGACACGGCCGCGTATACAACCTTACCGAAGCAGCTTGGTGGCTGGCAAGGCTTGGGAGCTGTCCTTAACAAAACGTCAACGTTGTGCCAGATATCGAACTGTTGCTGTTTATGGCACCTGTTGCTGTTTATGATACCGTCGTTGCCCAACAAGACGATGGTGACATTAAAACTCCAATGATGCTTCATTGCGAGCCTAGCACAAATCATTCGTATTTTATGCCCGACAATCGTGTTACACCGGTGTGGTGCCATTTTCCCCCTACCCTCGGCGATGAGAGAGTGGGTGTGGTTGCACTGGTTGGAAATCTCACCATGTGATGTAAGGCCGGGCATTCGAGCTAAGCATGATAGGGGGAATTGAAGCTCGACCAGTTATAGCCAATATCTGGATTTAAAACGCCTCAAACCAGTGTATCAATTCAACTGATATCGAATGAATCAGTTATTTGGCCTATTCTATTCGGAAAACGTGTATGCAGCGTGATTGTACCGTGCGCCTCTCGTGTTCAGCTCTATTCCACCGTTGGCCTAAATATATATTCTGTGTTCCTTCTCCCGTGAACGGATGTATTGGTTATTCTTTGGTTTTCCCAACGATCGGTTCCCAACACAATGCAATGAGGTGAATGAACGTCGCTTAAATCATTTTGCATAAGACCATCTTAACGAGACCGTGCGGTAATAGGGAACATCCATAGTGCACTACGTGACTCATGCTGTGCCACAAATATTCACTCTGCTCATCCTCACCGAAGGCTCAATCAAGTCGATTTTCCAACAGCAATACACTATGTAAGATATCTAGGCTATTCAAAGTGCTTTATGACATCCTTGTTTGCTGCAATTGCATTGCACTGTTTCATTTCCTGGTTGAAGTCTGGGGGAGCCAGGGCTGGAGCTATCTCGTGCCTCAGGACAGGAAGTGATGTATTTAATGTTCCATGAGGCTTGAGCCCTCCACAGCTTCTGTAAATAATGCCCTCATCATTTAGCCAATCATTTATATGATGATCCATGCACACCCTAAGGTCATGGCCAGTTGCTCTGCTGTTGCTGTGGCTTTGTGTGCACAGTTGCACACTATAATATAACCTTTGATTATGAGAAGCTGTCATGTGTTGGCGGCTCTCAAGTTAAGGTCTGTATGTGGTGGTTCAGTGCTTCCAAGGGAAATGGTATAGAAATCATAATAGCCTTGTGTCCGGAATGTTTATGGCATATGGGAGAATAGGGAATAGAGAGAGTGTGTGTGTGTGTGTGACAGAGAGACAGAGAGAGAGAGAGAGAAAGACTGGGGCTGTATGTGAACTTTCCATGGATTCTGCAGGCATTCCCATTCTTCCTGTGCATCAGGGGCGCAAATTTTAATTATATATATTTTTTTATCCAGTCGGATAAACACTCAAAACAGCCTACCAGACTGCTCGGAGGTGTCCACATGGTCCTGAAGTACACCCTGTTTTGCATCACATTCCATTGATAAAACTTTCAGAATGTGGGGGGAGGGACATGTCCCCGTCCTCAGTGAAAGTTGCAACATTGATACAACCAGTGTGTTCCCAGTGGGTTGTTGCACATCATTGCTAAACTCATGTATTTCCATTGAGCATTTAACTTCTAATACAGTCTAGTAGTATGGCATTGTGATCAGGGTCTTTTGAATAGACAGGGCAAGCATTAGGCCTATGGTCCCACGTTCTTGGCATGCGGCCATCCAACAAATGACTTTCCCCATTCACTTCAGCTCAGTGAACGTTTCCGATGAACAATGAACAATGTAGCACATGATTATTACACGTGCGATAGATGATATCAAGCTAGTCTGTCGTGACAATGATATAACATGGCCACACAGGCCCTCCTGACTGTTCTGGGTGGTATTCATTAGACACCAAGAGGAAGAAAACAGACTCAAACGGGGAGGGATTACCTGATCTTGCCCAATAAGAAATGATCATGTTTGTTTCCCGTTGCAAAACGTTTTGATACGGTGGGCACTAATGAATATGACCCAGGTGTTCTTATGGTACCTGGGAGCTAAGCAGCTGGTGATAAACTGATAGGTTCCTGTATCTCACCACCTCCGTCATGGGAGAGGCCAGTGTGTCCAGGTCTGTTGCCCAGCCCAGAGGCCTCATCCTGGACTAATGATGACCCCTTAGGTCAGCCTGTGGGAACAGAGCACCTGGAGCTTCTGCTCTTAATACTGGTACTAATGCATCTGTATGACTCATCTCTGTAGGTGTTGTTGCAGCAGATGCAGCAGGTGAAGAAAGATGACGTGGTCTATTGACTTTCTCGATCCTGTCCTCTGTAAAAGATTTCAAAGAAGGTGTGAAATGAGCAACTTCACACCATGTTGACGTGCAAGACCATTACTGTCCTCTGAATCAGGGTGTTGGACACGTGGCTTAAGAGAGATGATATTACTGGACACTATAGACATGGTTGAGAGTGTAGTAGGAGTGTAGTAGGAGTGCTGAGCACCATTCTAACATGCTAATAAGCAGGACTGAACTGAACACTGAACTGGCATGCTCAAAGAATTTACAGCATTTAGCATTTAGCAGATAGCTACCGCCCCAATGTGGTGAAACAACACCCGCTAACTAAACAGGAAATCGCCCCCTTAGAGCATTTGTGGTTACCATATAGTAAATATAGAAACCCCTTTCAAATATTAATGAGCTAACAGAGGTTGTAGAGTTTCTTAGAGGGGTGTATGAAGCAGAGGGAGAGAGATGGAGAGAGAGAGGAAGAGCCCTCATCATCAAAGATGGCGGAAGAGAGGAAGCCTAGAGTATAGTGGATGGAAGGATTTGTAGGGTTTAGGATTAGAGGGATACCTAGGAGAGCGCGAGTGTACACACACACACACACACACACACACACACACACACACACACACACACACACACACACACACACACACACACACACACACACACACACACACACACACACACACACACACACACACACACACACACACACACACACACACACACACACACGTTGCCAATCTCTGCTTCACAGGGCTCCAGAGGGCCCCCAGAGCACAGAGTGCATCAGAAGGCCATGCAGGCACCACATCACCAGCCAGCCATAGGTCACTGTTAGATAGGTATACAAGGGCAAGACGTGTAGCTGAAGTTAGTATGGAGGTTGTAGGGAGGAGATGGGAATGGAGGTCTGGAAGATCCAGTTATTTCCCCCTCTATGTTGAGGCTACTATGACGTGAAGGCTGTTGTGTAGGAGACAGTCACTTGCAAATACACATAAATACACATTCGCATACATGTACAAGTCTCTCAAACATGCACATGCTCTGTGTACACCGTCCCAACCACCTAACACACAAGCACACTATGTGTGTATCCACAGCTGTGTCAGTTGCAGAGCTGGGAGGCCTGTGATGTGATTATTGATTGACAGACAGGGTCGGTGGTTGATGTTGACGTGGAGCGGGTGTCAGACCTGGTGGTGCACCCCGGGGGCTGCTGGGGGTTGGCTATGTCCTCTCTGGGAATATTTGGCTTTTGTCAGCTTCTGACTGGCATACACCGACAGACACCGACACGCACGCACGCACGCGCACACGCACGCACGCACGCACGCACGCACACGCACGCGCACACACACACACACACACACACACACACACACACACACACACACACACACACACACACACACACACACAGAGAGACAGAGAGAGAGAGGGGGGAGGAGAGGGGAAAGAGAGAGAGAGAAGGAAGGAATGAATGGGGGAGAGAGCGCGGGAGGGGAGGAGAGGGGAAAGAGAGAGAGAAAGAGAGGGAATGAATGGGGCAGAGAGCGCGGGAGGGGAGGAGAGGGGAAAGAGAGAGAGAAAGAGAGGGAATGAATGGGGCAGAGAGCGCAGGAGGGGAGGAGAGGGGAAAGAGAGAGAGAAAGAGAGGGAATGAATGGGGCAGAGAGCGCGGGAGGGGAGGAGAGGGGAAAGAGAGAGAGAAAGAGAGAGAATGAATGGGGCAGAGAGCGCAGGAGGGGAGGAGAGGGGAAAGAGATAGCGGAAATGGAGAGAATGAGCGTGGAGATTCCTCTGTGTGGTTTAATTCTCACGACTGGAGGGAATGGTGAGGAGGGAGGATGTGTCCTTGGTGATGAACTCTGAACTCTTCCTGACTTATGTAGGTCTCCTGTTTCTGCCTTTAACATTTCTTCTGGCACGAGAACTGTGAGTTATAGCGACAGTATCCTATTTAATATTATTTCATGTTGTTGGCACTTGTGACAGCTGGTTGGTGAATTGGGGATTTTTCCATTAAACACTGGGTCACACATTAATTGGGTAGAACAACTGCCTTACCTCTTCAGGGATACATGTCCAGGAAGGCATGTGAAGCCAGGTTCTAAACACTTATATGGCCAGACACTTCACACCGTCACAACACGTCCCCAAATCGTTCCCATGAGGGAAAATAAATACCCTTTGTCTCTAGACATGAAAGTATTCCCTCTCTTCTGATATCTCACAGTTCAAATGAACACAAACTGCTATTTTTTCTTAATCCGAGAGCTGAAGGTTTCAAGGTTTCCGGGAGAAAAATGTGAATGTTGAATTATGGAACAGCTCTGGAAATAGCGCACACTTGGAAGCGGCCTCCTGAAATATTTAAATATACAGTTTGCTTGCTCTGGCTATGCTGTTGATGTCCCACATCTCTAACCTGTTTCAGTTTCCCCTCCGTTGTTGAATTTCTCCAATTAGAAGTGTATATTTATTGGGAATCGCTTTGTTTATGTCTCTCTCTGTGTGTGTGTGTGTGTGTGTGTGTGTGTGTGTGTGTGTGTGTGTGTGTGTGTGTGTGTGTGTGTGTGTGTGTGTGTTTGCATCTCTCAGTGTGTGTGTGTGTGTGTGTACTTGCATGCGTGTCCAGTCAGTGGTGTGTGTGTGTGTGTTTGTGTGTGTACTTGCATTGTCAGTGGTTGTGTGTGTGTATGCCTTAACGCTTATTATGAGAAGATCAAAACTACCTTGATGTGGTGTTCTGTCTACCTGATGCATTTCTGAGCTGTTTGAAAAGGGCCCCAGTCGTCTTCATAGAAACTTCGATTCTTGAAGACTGGGGCCCTGTTCAAATAGTCAGCAACTTTTATTATACACACCAGCATCTGGTTTGCAGCAAAAAACGGTGCTTCTACCTGCTCTCACACACACACACACACACACACACACACACACACACACACACACACACACACACACACACACACACACACACACACACACACACACACACACACACACACACACACACACACACACACACACACACACTATGGTTGATGTGCCTGTATTTAGTGGATGTTGGCTCCCACACAATCTTTTATTTTAATTAGAATAACTCAGAAGCACTTGGGTGTAACTGAAACACCTGGAGGAACGATCATGTGTGGAAGGAGAACAGTATGTGTGTGTGTGTGTGTGTGTGTGTGTGTGAGAGAGATAGTTTCTTATGTGATGTGTGTGTGTGTGTGTGTGTGTGTGTGTGTGTGTGTGTGTGTGTGTGTGTGTGTGTGTGTGTGTGTGTGTGTGTGTGTGTGTGTGTGTGCACGTCTGTCTTCTCAGTGGGGTGTAATTTCTCTATGCGGCAAGCAGCTCAGGTGGAGCTCGGCTGCATGTCAAGGAATAGCTGCCCATTCTGTTTATTTTGTCTTGCAACATTTTGTTTCCACAGCAAGTTTGGTGGAGCAATTTTGGCACTGTCAGGGTCATAATCACTGTGGTGTGTGTGTGTGTGTGTGTATCAGGATCATAGTATTTATTTGTGTACTCTGTGTACATTATTAGGGTCATTAGTAGTTCAGTGTGTGTGCCCTCTATCTCTGGTGGGAAAAGGCCTCCTGCCTTTGTCTGTGTGGTAACACCTGGGCTCCACACCTGGGCATCCTGGTTAATCATTTTCTGTTCCTCGTACTCAGCTCCTCCTGATATTTGGATAGAGTATATATGTGCTGTTGAGATACAATTTATTAGGTACACCTGTCTAGGACCTCTCCATTTGTCTCCAGAACTGCCTGAATTCTCCGGGGCATGAAAACGTTGCTCAATTGCTATCAAGGGACCTAATGCGTGCCAGGGAAACATTCCCCACACCATTACACCACCGGTCTGTACCGTTGACACCAGGTAGGATGGGGCCATGGACTCATGCTGCTTACGGCAAATCCTGACTCTGCCATCAGCATTACACAAGAGAAACCGGGATTTGGTGTACCAGACAATGTTTTTCCACTCCTCAATAGTCAAGTGTTGGAGATCGCGTGTCAGCTGGAGCTGCTTCTTCTTCTTGCCTCTCGTGTCAAAGGTTGCATGTTCGAATCCAGCACTAGAAAATTGTCCCCAACTTTTACCTTAACCATTCCGAGTTAATGCCTAACCTTAAGATTTCTAAGGTTATGCCTAAATTTAACCCTAGCCTTAAAAATTTAAGGGGAACGTCACCCTGGGGGAATCTAGGCTTGTTTTCATCATGTCTGAGGCATTTCTAGGTCAGTGTGATGTGTTTCACATATAATTGCCCAGGAGGAAGGCAGGTCAGGGCTTCGTGCGTTCGTGTGTTGATGATAAAAAGTAATGTAGTCCCGCTTTGTGGCATTTCGCAAAGGCTCTATGTTATACTGATCGCACTATACGTTTCGGTAGGTGTAGATATTGTTGTCCTTGTTCGAAAGAGCCATTGGACATCTTTCAGCGATGTTCCTGTTGGCGGATTCATTACTAAATATACAAGCAGACAACAACATTTCAGTCTCTGAAAAACGACAACTTGTGTTGGGCGGTACTTCATGCTCTGACTACCACTGTCAATCAATTTAACTTATGTCATGGTAGTCACTGCGAGACTGGTAGCTTCAGCAAAGTAAACATGTTTGCTTGTTGTTTCTAACTTTAACTGTTAGCTGCTGTGAGATAGCTAATGTTACTCTTATTTGGTATTTCAATTTGGTAGTCATCTATTCAACCCTTGTCTGGAAAACAATAGCTTTCAGAGTTCAATACGGGACTGTAACTTTAGCTAGCTAGCTAATTTACCCAGCTAGTCCAGATAGGCTAGCAAGATAGCTAACGTTAGGTTACCTCTAGTTGAGAATCTTCCGTTTTGTTGTGAAGGAAAAAAATTGGTGGTATCGCATCACTCCTCAGCTGTCGTCTAAATGGATTTACCCATCAGTTCAGACTGAAAATCCCTCTGATAATCTTTGGTCACCGCATCATTTCTGACAGCTGTATAATCTGGGTAAATCCCTGGTAGGTAGAATGGTGAAAGGTTCCACATTTTGTTGCCCGTTTGTAATTAGCACAACCAGGCACACCACACGGGCATGATGACATACAATAGTGAAAAACAAACGTTTAAAAAAGATATGTCCTCGAGTAGTTCTGAGATTACTGTGTGTTTGTCGTTCCAAGTAAACAACACCGCTATTCAAGTTTGTGGGCACGCCCCCTCTACCTAGCGTGCGGTATCAGCATTTGCTATGAATGCCGGACTGTGTGGTTCACTATGAGCAGGCGAATACACAGGGAGTTGAAACTTCCCGATTCTACCAGTGAAATGAAAATGTGCGAGTTCTAGCTTGTGCCGTTCTGCGTACCAATGTTGTACTGCACCGGTTTTTGCCTGTTTGTGGTCGCCTGTTAGCGTGCACAATTTTTGCCATTCTCCTTCGAGCTCTCATCAATGAGCTGTTTTCACCCACAGGACCCACAGGACTGCCACTGACTGGATGTTTTTGTTTGTCGCACCATTCTCGGTAAAAACTAGATACAGTCGTGCGTGAAAATCCCAGGAGGCCGGCCGTTTCTGAGAGACTACAGTCGGCGCGCCTGGCGCCGACGATCATACCATGCTCAAAGTTGCTTAGGTTACTTGTTTTGCCCATTCTAACGTTCAATCGAACAGTAACTGAATGCCTTGATGCCTGTCTGCCTGCTTTATATATATAGACCACGTGACTCACTGTCTGTATGAACAAACCATTTCCGGGAACATACCTAATGAACTGGCCACTGAGTATAGCTAGATAATGACTCCTGGTCGGTGGTTGGTAGTTTAGCCAAACCCCACCCCTTATCTTAATAATCTCCGTCACTTCCAGTACAGTGGACCTTGTTGACATAAGCAGTGTGTGTGCTCTAGAGATAATGCAGCGATAATGGACCATTTTCAGTAGATGATCAGCATTGATATGAAGAAAATTCCAAATGACCTTTACATTCCCATTTGTCATCTCAGACTCCTCTCCTCTGTCTCCAGAGTGGGAGGGAGGAGAGACAGGAAGAGAGCAAGGAGAGAGAGGAGAGGTAAGAGAGGGAGCAGAGTGTATATAGCAAGGAGAGGAAGAATAGAGGAGAGAGAGGAGAGGGAAGTGCAGATCAGAGGGTATATAGCAAGGAGAGGAAGAACAGAGGAGAGGGAGGAGAGAGAATAGAGGGAAGTGGGTGGAGGAGAAGAAGAGGGAGGAGAGGGAAGTGAAGTATGAGAGGTAGGACAGAGAATAGAGGGAGGAGAGGGATGGGCATGGAGCAGATGGTGAAATATGGAGAGAGCCCTCTTCATTTATTTAACACACTGACGAGAACACAACATTATGGAGAGAGGGAGGGAGAGAGACAGTGAGAGAGAGCGAATAGGATGGGTGGGAGGAGTGTGTGAGATTGAATGAAGAGGGAGAGGAGGAGTTGGAGATGGAGAGATGGGGGAGATGGAAAGATGGGGTGAAAGAGGGACACAGAGAGAGGAAGAGAGGATGTGACAGAGAAAGAGACAGAGGCGGGGGGATAAAGGTGAGAGTCATTGGGATAGAGACAGAGTAAGAGGGAGAGAGAGAAAGATTACAGAGAGATGAGAGAGAAAGACAGAAACAATGAGAGTGAGAGAAAGTTAAAGACTGATTAAGGTATAAGTCAGAGGGATAGAGAGAGAGAGAGAGAGTGAGAGAGAGAGAGAGAGAGAGAGAGAGAGGGAAAGAGAGAGAGAGAGAGAAAGAGAGCGAGAGAGAGAGGCAAAGAGAGAGAGAGAGAGAGAAAGAAAGAAAGAGAGAGCGAAAGAGAGAGAGATTGAGAGTCAGAGAGAGAGAGAGAGAGCTGGTGAGCAGCCTGTTTAGTGCTCCCAGAACTCAACAGCATGAACGTTTAATGAGCAGGCATTCCGCTTGGGCTGTCCACAATTTGTGTGTGTGTGTGGGTGTTTTTGGTTTCTGTGTGGGTGTGGTTGTGTGTGTGGATGTTTCCACACGTATTCCAACAGCATTTCTTAACACGTGTTCATTCAATATGAGGGGTATTCTGACTCTGCATTATGTACACTGAGTGTACAAAACATTAAGGACACCTGCTCTTTCCGTGCCATGGACTGACCTGGTGAATCCAGGTGAAAGCTACGATCCCCTATTGAGGTCACCTGTTAAATCCACTTCAATCAGTGTAGAGGAAGGGGAGGAGACGGGTTAAAGAAGGATGTTTAAGCTTTGAGACAACTGAGACATGGATTGCGTGTGTGTGCCATTCAGAGGGTGAATGGGCAAGACAAGAGATTTAAGAGCCTTTGAATGGGGTATGGTAGTAGGTGCCAGGTGCACCAGTTTCAAATCAAATCACATTTTATTTGTCACATACAGATGTTAATGCGAGTGTAGCAAAATGCTTGTGCTTCTAGTTCCGACAATGCAGTAATAACCAACGAATGATCTAACCTAACAATTCCACAACTACTACCTTATACACACAAGTGTAAAGGGATAAAGAATGTGTACATATAGATATATGAATGAGTGATGGTACAGAACGGCATAGGCAAGATACAGTGGCATAGTGGCATAAAAAGTGGCATAAAAGTGGCTAGTGATACATGTATTACATAAAGATGGCAAGATGCAGTATATGGAAATAGAGTACAGTATATACATATACATATGAGATGAGTAATGTAGGGTATGTAAACATTATATTAAGTGGCATTGTTTAAAGTTGGTAGTGATACATTTTTTTTTACATCAATTTCCATTATTGAGTTGAGACAATATGTTGGCATCAGCCACTCAATGTTAGTGGTGGCTGTTTAACAGTCTGTTTTTCAGTCTTTCGGTCCCAGCTTTGATGCACCTGTACTGACCTCGCCTTCTGGATGATAGCGGGGTGAACATGCGGTGGCTCGGGTGGTTGTTGTCCTTGATGATCTTTATGGCCTTCCTGTGACATCGGGTGGTGTAGGTGTCCTGGAGGGCAGGTAGTTTGCCCCCGGTGATGCGTTGTGCAGACCTCCCTACCCTCTTGAGAGCCTTACGGTTGTGGGCGGAGCAGTTGCCGTACCAGGCGGTGATACAGCCCGACAGGATGCTCTCGATTGTGCCTCTGTAAAAGTTTGTGAGTGCTTTTGGTGACAAGCCGAATTTCTTCAGCCTCCTGAGGTTGAAGAGGCGCTGCTGCACCTTCTTCACAACGCTGTCTGTGTGGGTGGACCAATTCAGTTTTTTCCGTGATGTGTACGCCGAGGAACTTAAAACTTACTATCCTCTCCACTACTGTCCCATCGATGTGGATAGGGGGGTGCTCCCTCTGCAGTTTCCTGAAGTCCACGATCATCTCCTTTGTTTTGTTGACGTTGAGTGTGAGGTTATTTTTCCTGACACCACACTCCGAGGGCCCTCACCTCCTCCCTGTAGGCCGTCTCGTTGTTGTTGGTAATCAAGCCTACCACTGTAGTGTCGTCTGCAAACTTGATGATTGAGTTGGAGGCGTGCATGGCCACGCAGTCGTGGGTGAACAGGGAGTACAGGAGAGGTCTCAGAACGCACCCTTGTGGGGCCCCAGTGTTGAGGATCAGCGGGGTGGAGATGTTGTTACCTACCCTCACCACCTGGGGGCGGCCCGTCAGGAAGTCCAGTACCCAGTTGCACAGGGCAGGGTCGAGACCCAGGGTCTCAAGCTTGATGACGAGTTTGGAGGGTACTATGGTGTTAAATGCTGAACTGTAGTCGATGAACAGCATTCTCACATAGGTATTCCTCTTGTCCAGATGGGTTAGGGCAGTGTGCAGTGTGGTTGAGATTGCATCGTCTGTGGACCTATTTGGGCCGTAAGCAAATTGGAGTGGGTCTAGGGTGTCAGGTAGGGTGGAGGTGATATGGTCCTTGACTAGTCTCTCAAAGCACTTCATGATGACGGAAGTGAGTGCTACTGGGCTGTAGTCGTTTAGCTCAGTTACCTTAGCTTCCTTGGGAACAGGAACAATGGTGGCCCTCTTGAAGCATGTGGGGACAGCAGACTGGGATAAGGATTGATTGAATATGTCTGTAAACACACCAGTCAGCTGGTCTGCTCATGCTCTGAGGACGCGGCTGGGGATGCCGTCTGGGCCTGCAGCCTTGCGAGGGTTAACCTGTTTAAATGTTTTACTCACGTTGGCTGCAGTGAAGGAGAGTCCGCAGGTTTTGGTAGCGGGCCGTGTCAGTGGCACTGTATTGTCCTCAAAGCGAGCAAAGGAGTTATTTAGTCTGTCTGGGAGCAAGACATCCTGGTCGGCGACGGGGCTGTTTTTCTTTTTGTAATCCGTGATTGACTGGAGACCCTGCCACATACCTCTTGTGTCTGAGCCGTTGAATTGCGACTCTACTTTGTCTCTATACTGACGCTTAGCTTGTTTGATTGCCTTGCGGAGGGAATAGCTACACTGATTGTATTCGGTCATGTTTCCGGTCACCATGTCCTGGTTAAAAGCAGTGGTTCACACTTTCAGTTTCACACGAATGCTGCCATCAATCCACGGTTTCTGGTTTGGGAATGTTTTAATAGTTGCTGTGGGTACGACATCGCCGATGCACTTTCTAATGGACTCGCTCACCGAATCAGTGTATTCGTTAATGTTGTTGTTGGACACAATGCGAAACATATCCCAATCCACATGATCGAAGCAGTCTTGAAGAGTGGAATCAGATTGGTCGGACTAGCGTTGAACAGACCTGAGCGCGGGAGCTTCCTGTTTTAGTTTCTGTCTATAAGCTGGAAGCAAAAAAATGGATTCGTGGTCAGTTTTTCCGAAAGGAGGGCGGGGGAGGGCCTTATATGCATCGCGGAAGTTAGAATAACAATGATCCAAGGTTTTTCCCGCCCTGGTTGCACAATCGATATGCTGATAGAATTGAGGGAGTCTTGTTTTCAGATTAGCCTTGTTAAAATCCCCAGCTACAATGAATGCAGCCTCATCCACAGTTTGTGTCAAGAACTGCAACACTGCTGGGTTTTTCATGCTCAACAGTTTCCCGTGTGTATTAAGAATGGTCCACCACCCACAGGACATCCAGCAACTCAATATTAGGAAGGTGTTATTAATGTTTTGTACGTTTAGTGTATATACTGGGTCTATTTTTACTTGTGTGTGTGTGTGTGTGTGTGTGTGTGTGTGTGTGTGTGTGTGTGTGTGTGTGTGTGTGTGTGTGTGTGTGTGTGTGTGTGTGTGTGTGTGTGTTTGTACGTGTGTGTGTGTGTGTGTGTGTGTGTACATGTGTGTGTGTGTGTGTGTGTGTGTGTGTGTGTGTGTACATGTGTGTGTGTGTACATGTGTGTGTGTGTAGTCTGTCTGTCTGGAGAGTGATGGAGGACGAGGATACATTTCATCAATACACTAATCTCAAGTCAGCTTTACAGTTTTTCCCCCCTGTAAAGTCAGGATTTGCTCCTGTATGGTCTAGGCCTAGCCACATAAATGAAGTGTGTAGTAGACCATTTTTATCAATTACCATAGAATGACAGAGTGTAATTCAATATAAGAATGATAAGCAGGGGCACACTGTCCATCTGGCATCTGCCATCTGGCATCTGGCATTATGGGCATATGCCTGATGGGCTGGTCCATTTTTTGCCTAGTGGGCCTGTCTAAGATGAGTTTTTTAGCACAAAATTATATTTATCTGTCAAGTAATGGTGACCTCAAGTAATACAATGGGCTGGTGTAGGGGCCTCAAGTAATACAATGGGCTGGTGTAGGGGCCTCAAGTAATACAATGGGCTGGTGTGGGGGCCTCAAGTAATACAATGGGCTGGTGTGGGGGCCTCAAGCAAGACAATGGGCTGGTGTGGGGGCCTCAAGTAATACAATGGGCTGGTGTAGGGGCCTCAAGTAATACAATGGGCTGGTGTAGGGGCCTCAAGTAATACAATGGGCTGGTGTGGGGGCCTCAAGCAAGACAATGGGCTGGTGTGGGGGCCTCAAGTAATACAATGGGCTGGTGTAGGGGGCTCAAGTAATACAATGGGCTGGTGTAGGGGCCTCAAGCAAGACAATGGGCTGGTGTGGGGGCCTCAAGTAATACAATGGGCTGGTGTAGGGGCCTCAAGTAATACAATGGTTGGTGTGGGGGCCTCAAGCAAGACAATGGGCTGGTTTGGGGGCCTCAAGTTATCAATGGGCTGGTGTGGGGGCCTCAAGCAATACAGTGGGCTGATGTGGGGGCCTCAAGCAATACAGTGGGCTGATGTGGGGGCCTCAAGTAATACAGTGGGATGATGTAGGGGCCTCAAGCAATACAGTGGGCTGAGGTGGGGGCCTCAAGCAATACAATGGGCTGATGTGGGGGCCTCAAGCAATACAATGGGCTGATGTGGGGGCCTCAAGCAATATAATGGGCTGATGTGGGGGCCTCAAGTAATACAATGGGCTGGTGTAGGGGCCTCAAGCAATATAATGGGCTGGTGTGGGAGCCTCAAGCAATATAATGGGCTGATGTGTGGGCCTCAAGTAATACAATGGGCTGGTGTAGGGGCCTCAAGCAATATAATGGGCTGGAGTGGGAGCCTCAAGCAATACAATGGGCTGATGTGGGGGCCTCAAGCAATACAATGGGCTGGTGTGGGGGCCTCAAGCAATACAATGGGCTGATGTGGGGGCCTCAAGCAATATAATGGGGCTGATGTGGGGGCCTCAAGTAATACAATGGGCTGGTGTAGGGGCCTCAAGTAATACAATGGGCTGGTGTGGGGGCCTCAAGCAATAAAGTGGGATGATGTGGGGGCCTCTAGCAATACAGTGGGCTGATGCGGGGGCCTCAAGCAATACAGTGGGCTGATGTGGGGGCCTCAAGCAATACAATGGGCTGATGTGGGGGCCTCAAGCAATACAATGGGCTGGTGTGGGAGCCTCAAGCAATACAATGGGCTGATGCGGGGGCCTCAAGCAATACAGTGGGCTGATGTGGGGGCCTCAAGTAATACAATGGGCTGATGTGGGGGCCTCAAGCAATATAATGGGCTGGTGTGGGAGCCTCAAGCAATACAATGGGCTGGTGTGGGGGCCTCAAGCAATACAGGGGCTGATGTGGGGGCCTCAAGTAATACAATGGGCTGATGTGGGGGCCTCAAGCAATATAATGGGCTGGTGTGGGAGCCTCAAGCAATACAATGGGCTGGTGTGGGGGCCTCAAGCAATACAATGGGCTGGTGTGGGGGCCTCAAGCAATACAATGGGCTGATGTGGGGGCCTCAAGCAATATAATGGGCTGATTTGGGGGCCTCAAGTAATACAATGGGCTGGTGTAGGGGCCTCAAGTAATACAATGGGCTGGTGTGGGGGCCTCAAGTAATACAATGGGCTGGTGTGGGGGCCTCAAGCAAGACAACGGGCTGGTGTGGGGGCCTCAAGTTATCAATGGGCTGGTGTGGGGGCCTCAAGCAATACAGTGGGCTGATGTGGGGGCCTCAAGCAATACAGTGGGCTGATGTGGGGGCCTCAAGTAATACAGTGGGATGATGTGGGGGGCTCAAGCAATACAGTGGGCTGATGTGGGGTCCTCAAGTAATACAGTGGGCTGATGTGGGGGCCTCAAGCAATACAATGGGCTGATGTGGGGGCCTCAAGTAATACAGTGGGCTGATGTGGGGGCCTCAAGTAATACAGTGGGCTGATGTGGGGGCCTCAAGTAATACAGTGGGCTGATGTGGGGGCCTCAAGCAATACAATGGGCTGATGTGGGGGCCTCAAGTAATACAATGGGCTGGTGTGGGGGCCTCAAGCAATACAATGGGCTGATGTGGGGGCCTCAAGCAATACAATGGGAAGAGATGATTTCTGGTCCAAGCCACCCCTGATGATAAGAGAGAAGATGGGAAGAGAGAGAAAATGGAAGAAGGAGAGATGGAAAGAGAGCAATCTGATGGAGAGCTCGTGACAGACTAAGCGAGAAAAAGGAAGAGAGAGAGAGAGAGATGAGAGATGAAAACAGTGAGACGCAGCCACGGAAGAGAGAGAGAGAGGAAAGCAGTGAGACACTCAGCCACGGGAGAGAGAGAGGAAAGCAGTGAGACACTCAGCCACGGAAGAGAGAGTGAGAAGAAAGCGGTGAGACACTCAGCCACGGGAGAGAAATGAGAGAGGAAAGCAGTGAGACACTCAGCCACGGGAGAGAGAGATAGAGGAAAGCAGTGAGACACTCAGCCACGGGAGAGAAATGAGAGAGGAAAGCAGTGAGACACTCAGCCACGGGAGAGAGAGATAGAGGAAAGCAGTGAGACACTCAGCCACGGGAGAGAAATGAGAGAGGAAAGCAGTCAGACACTCAGCCACGGGAGAGAGAGAGAGAAGAAAGCGGTGAGACACTCAGCCACGGGAGAGAAATGAGAGAGGAAAGCAGTGAGACACTCAGCCACGGGAGAGAGAGATAGAGGAAAGCAGTGAGACACTCAGCCACGGGAGAGATAGAGGAAAGCAGTCAGACACTCAGCCACGGAAGAGAGAGAGAGAGGAAAGCAGGTGAGACACTCAGCCACGGGAGAGAAATGAGACACTCAGCCAGGAAAGAGAGAGTGAGACACTCAGCCACGGGAGAGAGAGATAGAGGAAAGCAGTGAGACACTCAGCCATGGGAGAGAAAGAGAGACACTAGCCACGGAAGAAAGCAGTGAGACACTCAGCCACGGAAGAGAGAGATAGAGGAAAGCAGTGAGACACTCAGCCACGGGAGAGAGAGATAGAGGAAAGCAGTGAGACACTCAGCCACGGGAGAGAGAGAGAGAGGAAAGCAGTGAGACACTCAGCCACGGGAGAGAAATGAGAGAGGAAAGCAGTGAGACACTCAGCCATGGGAGAGAAATGAGAGAGGAAAGCAGTGAGACACTCAGCCACGGGAGAGAGAGATAGAGGAAAGCAGTGAGACACTCAGCCACGGGAGAGAGAGATAGAGGAAAGCAGTGAGACACTCAGCCACGGGAGAGAGAGATAGAGGAAAGCAGTGAGACACTCAGCCACGGAAGAGAGAGATAGAGGAAAGCAGTGAGACACTCAGCCACGGGAGAGAGAGATAGGGAAAGCAGTGAGACACTCAGCCACGGAAGAGAGAGATAGAGGAAAGCAGTGAGACACTCAGCCACGGGAGAGAGAGAGAGGAAAGCAGTGAGACACTCAGCCACGGAAGAGATAGAGGAAAGCAGTGAGACACTCAGCCACGGGAGAGAGAGAGAGGAAAGCAGTGAGACACTCAGCCACAGGAGAGAAATGAGAGAGGAAAGCAGTGAGACACTCAGCCATGGGAGAGAAATGAGAGAGGAAAGCAGTGAGACACTCAGCTACGGGAGAGAAATGAGAGAGGAAAGCAGTGAGACACTCAGCTACGGGAGAGAAATGAGAGAGGAAAGCAGTGAGACACTCAGCTACGGGAGAGAAATGAGAGAGGAAAGCAGTGAGACACTCAGCCACGGGAGAGAAATAGAGAGAGGAAAGCAGTGAGACACTCAGCTACGGGAGAGAGAGAAAAGCAGTAGAGAGAGAGAAAGCAGTGAGACACTCAGCCACGGGAGAGAGAGAAGACACTAGAGAGAGGAAAGCAGTGAGTCACCCAGCCACGGGAGAGAAATGAGAGAGGAAAGCAGTTAGACACTCAGCTACGGGAGAGAAATGAGAGAGGAAAGCAGTGAGACACTCAGCCACGGGAGAGAAATGAGAGAGGAAAGCAGTGAGACACTCAGCCATGGTAGAGAAAAGCAGTGAGACACTCAGCCAGGAAAGCAGTGAGACACTCAGCCACGGGAGAGAAATGAGAGAGGAAAGCAGTTAGACACTCAGACATGAGAGAATGATGAGAGAGGAAAGCAGTGAGACACTCAGCCACGGGAGAGAAATGAGAGAGGAAAGCAGTGAGACACTCAGCCACGGGAGAGAAATGAGAGAGGAAAGCAGTGAGACACTCAGCCACGGGAGAGAAATGAGAGAGGAAAGCAGTTAGACACTCAGACATGAGAGAAAGATGAGAGAAGAAAGCAGTGAGACACTCAGCCACGGGAGAGAAATGAGAGAGGAAAGCAGTGAGACACTCAGCTACGGGAGAGAAATGAGAGAGGAAAGCAGTGAGACACTCAGCTACGGGAGAGAAATGAGAGAGGAAAGCAGTGAGACACTCAGCCACGGGAGAGAAATGAGAGAGGAAAGCAGTGAGACACTCAGCCACGGGAGAGAAATGAGAGAGGAAAGCAGTGAGACACTCAGCCACGGGAGAGAAATGAGAGAGAAAGCAGAGACACTCAGCCAGGGAGAAGGAAAGCAGTGAGACACTCAGCCACGAGAGGAAGATGAGAGAAGAAAGCAGTTAGACACTCAGCCACGGGAGAGAAATGAGAGAGGAAAGCAGTGAGACACTCAGACATGAGAGAAAGATGAGAGAGGAAAGCAGTGAGACACTCAGCCACGAGAGAGAGATGAGAGAGGAAAGCAGTTAGACACTCAGTCACGAGAGGAAGATGAGAGAAGAAAGCAGTTAGACACTCAGCCATGGGAGAGAAATGAGAGAGGAAAGCAGTGAGACACTCAGCCACGAGAGGAAGATGAGAGAAGAAAGCAGTGAGACACTCAGCCACGAGAGGAAGATGAGAGAGGAAAGCAGTGAGACACTCAGCCACGAGAGGAAGATGAGAGAGGAAAGCAGTGAGACACTCAGTCACGAGAGGAAGATGAGAGAAGAAAGCAGTTAGACACTCAGCCACGGGAGAGAAATGAGAGAGGAAAGCAGTGAGACACTCAGCCACGAGAGGAAGATGAGAGAAGAAAGCAGTGAGACACTCAGACACGAGAGAGAGATGAGAGAAGAACGCAGTGAGACACTCAGCCATGGGAGAGAGATGAGAGAGTTATAGAGATAGACATGGGTAAACAGAGAGAGAGACAGCGAGCGAGAGAGAGAGAGAGACAGAGAGAGAGAGAGAGAGCGAGAGAAAGAGAGCTAAAGCAATAGACACAAGGAGAGAGAGGGAAAAAGAGGAGTCCATGCCAAAAAGGTACTCTGGTCTATAAATACAGAGTGAAACACTCACAACATCAATAACAGCCCTGTCAACATCCTAACGTTCTCTATCGTTAGCCCAGGGATCGCACCGGATTGGTCGGTCTCATGGGGCGAGGTCTCCCTGACTTGCTGTATTGGTCTGTTTACCGGAGTGATCTGCCAGTCTGTGTCTCTATCCCTCTTTTTCTCTCTTCCCTCCAACCCCCTCTCGTCTCCTCCTCCTACTCTCCTGTCTTCCACTCCACTCCCCTGACTGTCTGTGCCCCCATCCTTCTCTCTCCATCTCTCCATCCTTTCATCTCCCTCTTGTCCTCCTCTCCTGTCTTCCCCTCTACTCCTCAAGAGGTTATTTATAGAATGACTCCGGATGCATCTCTCCTCCTCTCCTCTCCTCCACTGCTCTAGGCCCACGCTGGATTCCATCTTGGGCAAGGATTCTCTCTTCTTTCTTTCATTTCATTCCTCTCTTTCTGTCTGTGTCTGTCCCGTGTTTTCTCAATGGGTTGATGGGTTCAAGGGACACGGCACCTTTTACATTTCTTCCTTCCCTTTTTCACTATCTCTTCCCTATAAGCTCCTCTGATTCTATTCCTCTCTCTCTCTCTCTCTCTCTCTCTCTCTCTCTCTCTCTCTCTCTCTCTCTCTCTCTCTCTCTCTCTCTCTCTCTCTCTCTCTCTCTCTCTCTCTCTCTCTCTCTCTCTCTCTCTCTCTCTCTCTCTCTCTCTCTCTCTCTCTCTCTCTGCCTCTTTCTCTCTCTCAATTCAAAGGGCTTTATTGGCATGGGAAAGCATATGTTAACATTGCCAAAGCAACTGAAGTAGATAACAAACAAAAGTGAAATAAACAATACAAATGAACAGTAAATCTTACACTTCGGAGAAGTTCCAAATGAGATGTGCAAATAGTTAAATTACAAAAGGGAAAATAAATAAACATACATATGGGTTGTATTTACAATGGTGTTTGTTCTTCACTGGTTCAACAGGTCACAAATCTTGCTGCTGTGATGGCACACTGTGGTATTTCACCCAGTAGATATGGGAGTTTATCAAAATTGGGGTTTTCGAATTCTTTGTGGATCTGTGTAATCTGAGGGAAGCATGTGCCTCTAGTATGGTCATACATTTGGCAGGAGGGTAGGAAGTACAGCTCAGTTTCCACCTCATTTTTTTTGGACAGTGTGCACATAGCCTGTCTTCTCTTAAGAGCCAGGTCTACCTACAGTGGCCTTTCTCAATAGCAAGGCTACATTCACTGAGTCTGTACATAGTCAAAGCTTTCCTTAAGTTTGTATCATTCACAGTGGCAGAACAGGTATTCTGCCACTGTGTACTCTCTGTTTTAGGGCCAAATAGCATTATAGTTTGCTCTGTTTTATTGTTCATTCTTTCCAATGTGTCAAGTAATTATCTTTTTGTTTTCTCATGATTTAGTTGGGTCTAATTGTTTTGCTGGGTTGGGGCTCTGTGGGGTGTGTTTGTGTTTGTGAACAGAGCCCCAGGACCAGCTTGCTTAGGTGATTCTTCTCCAGGTTCATCTCTCTGTATGTGATGGCTTTGTTATGGAAGGTCTGGGAATCGCTTCATTTTAGGTGGTTGTAGAATTTCAACGGCTATTTTTTGGATTTTGATAATTAGCGGGTATCGGCCTAATTCTGCACTGCATGCATTATTCTGTGTTTTACGTTGTACACAAGGGATATTTTTGCAGAATTATGTATGCAGAGTTTCAATTTGGTGTTTGTCCTATTTTGTGAATTATTGGTTGGTGAGCGGACCCCAGACCTCACAACCATAAAGGACAATTGGTTCTATAACGGATTCAATTATTTCTAGCCAGCCACACCGCTCTTCCTCAAAAGCTGTATCAATTACATCAGCTTGATCTCTAATGACTGTTTCCATGGCGAGGTCAAAGGTCAGGGAGGTCAGCAGTGCATCTAGTCCATTGCTCACGACTAGAGAGAGAAAGTCTGTTTTCTCATCCTGCCAGACTGAGGAAGCCTGCTCGGTATTAGTCTGGTGAATCAGCTGGAGGGAGAGAAATAGTACCCACCACCTTCTACCTCCTCCACACACACACACACACACACACACACACACACACACACACACACACACACACACACACACACACACACACACACACACACACACACACACACACACACACACACACACACACACACACACACACACACACACACACACACACACACACACCACACACACACACACACACACCCACACACACACACACACACTCCACTTCCACACTCCACACACACACACACACACACACACACACACACACACACACACACACACACACACACACACACACACACACACACACACACACACACACACACACACCACCCCCTTCTTCCGGCAATGTATTCATAGCAGCGCTAATTAACAACTCACCATGGATGAATGGAGCGAAAGAGAGAGGCAGAGAGAGGCAGAGAGAGGCGGAGGGAGAGAGACTCCTTCTACATGGTGAGCTGAATATAGAAGGCCCCCAGCGCAAACACAGCCGTGAGTATGTGTGCTTGTGTGTGTGCCAGGGCTATCCCACATCTGGACTGTAGGTCCTCCTCTATGACTGGCTTGCTGGAGATGAGATTCCACTTCCATAGTCCGAGACAGAGGCCAGCCAGTTCACTACAGTTAGCTGACACAAATAATCCACTATGACAGCCTCTGTCTAATAGCAGTGTGTGTTTGTGTGTGTGTGTGTGTGTGTGTGTGTGTGTGTGTGTGTGTGTGTGTGTGTGTAGTAGTAGCTCCCCTTGTGCCTACTCCAAGGCTGGCATAATGGGGGAAACACCATGCTTCCTGCACTCAGCATCCCTCCCTCAGCATCCCTCCCAGAGGAGAGACAGGCAAGTGACGTGATGTGTTTTTGACTCCAGGATAGGAAGATAATTCCTGGGTAGGATGTACAGGCCATGAACGATCAATGCTGTAATCTTTTCCCCTCTGGAAGGGTGTTTGGAATGCTGCAATGTATTTCTCTCTGGAGGGTTCAACAAGAGGGAGTTCAAAAGGAAGGACGTTGGCTGGTTTAGTCATCAGTAGCAAACCCAAAAGTATGTAGACTGAATAGTCAACTGAGAGTTTTAAAAGGTGAGCCTAGAAAAAAGAGATGGTTGGAGGTTTGAGAGAGATAAAGTGAGATAAAGCGTGAGAGAGAGAGACCTGTTACCTCAAGAAAAGGGCAGCCAGTGAAGAACAAACACCATTGTAAATACAACCCATATTTATGTTTATTTAACTATTTACACAAGGGAAAGACAAATTGAGAGAGAGCGAGAGAGAGTTAGAGAGACATTGAGAGAGAGAGAGTTAGAGAGACACATTGAGAGAGAGAGAGAGAGAGAGTCTGAAGTTTACATACTCTTAAGTTGGTGATATTAAAACTCATTTTTCAACCACTCCACAAATTTCTTGTAAACAAACTATAGTTTTGGCAAGTCGGTTAGGACATCTACTTTGTGCATGACACAAGTCATTTTTCCAACAATTGTTTACATAAAAAAAGTGCAAAAAGTGCAAATCAATTCCAGAACAACATCAAAGGACCTTGTGAAGATGCTGGAGGAAACAGGTACAAAAGTATCTACATCCACAGTAAAACGAGTCCTTTATCGACATAACCTGAAAGGCCGCTCAGCAAGGAAGAAGCCACTGCTCCTAAACCGCCATAAAAAGTCCAGACTACGGTTTGCAACTGCACCTGGGGACAAAGATCATACTTTCTGGATTAATGTTCTCTGGTCTGATGAAACAAAAATAGAACTGTTTGGCCATAATGACCATCGTTATGTTTGGAGGATAAAGGGGGAGGCTTGCAAGCCGAAGAACACCATCCAAACCATGAAGCACGGGGGAGGCAGCATCATGTTGTGAGGGTGCTTTGCTGCAGGAGAGACTGGTGCACTTCACAACGTAGATGGCATCATGAGGATGGACAATTATGTGGATGTATTGAAGCAACATCTCAAGACATCTGTCAGTAAGTTAAAGCTTGGTCGCAAATGGGTCTTCCAAATGGACAATGACCCCAAGCATACTTCCAAGGTTGTGACAAAATGGTTTAAGGACAACAAAGTGAAGGTATTGGAGTGGGCATCACAAAGCCCTGACCTCAATCCAATAGAAAATGTGTGGGCAGAACTGAAAAAGCCTGTGCGAGCAAGGATCCTACAAACCTGACTCAGTTACACCAGCTCTGTCAGGAGGAATGGAACAAAATTCAACCAACTTATTGTGGGAAGGTTGTGGAAGGCTACCCAAAACGTTTGACCGAAGTTAAACAATTTAAAGGCAATGCTACCAAATACTAATTGAGTGTATGTAAACTTCTGACCCACTGGGAATGTGATGAAAGCAATAAAAGCTGAAATATATCATTCTCTCTACTATTATTCTGACATTTCACATAAAATAAAGTGGTGATCCTAACTGACCTAAGACAGGAAATTTTTACTAGGATTAAATGTCAGGAATTGTGAAAAACAGAGTTTAAATGTGTTTGGCTAAGGTGTATGTAAACTTCTGACTTCAACTGTGCATATGAGATTAGTAATGCCAGATATGTAAACATGATTAAAGTGACTAGTGTTCCATTCCTTAAAGTGGCCAGTGATTTCTAGTCTATGACTATAGGCAGCACTGTTTAATAGTCTGATGGCCTTGAGATAGAAGCTGTTTTTCAGTCTCTCGGTCCCAGCTTTAATGCACCTGTACTGACCTCGCCTTCTGGATGATAGCGGGGTGAACAGGCAGTGGCTCAGGTGGTTGATGTCCTTGATGATCTTTTTGGACTTCCTATGACATCGGATGCTGTAGGTGTCCTGGAAGGCAGGTAGTTTGCCCCGGTAATGTGTTAGGCAGACCGCACCACCCTCTGGAGAGCCTTGCAGTTGCGGGTGGTGCAGTTGCCATACCAGGCGGTGATACAGCCTGACAGGATGCTTTCAATTGTGCATCTGTAAAAAATGGTGAGGATTTTAGGTGACGAGCCACATTTCTTTACCCTCCTGAGGTTGAAGAGGCTCTGTTGCGCCTTCTTCACCACACTGTGTGAGTGGTCCATTTCAGTTTGTCAGTGATGTTTACACCAAGGAACTTGAAGCTTTCCACCTTCTCCACTGCGGTCCCGTCGATGTAGATATGGGGGTGCTCCCTCTGCCTGTTTCCTGAAGTCCAAGATCATCTCCTTTGTTTTGTAGACGTTGAGTGAGAAGGTGTTTTCCAGGCACCACACTCCCAGATTCCTCACTTCCTCCCTGTAGGCTGTCTCATCATATTTGGTAATCAACCCTACTACTGTTGTGTCGTCTGCAAACTTGATGATTGAGATGCATATGGTCATCGGTGAACAGGGAGTATAGGAGGGGGCTGAGCATGCACCCTTGTGGGGCCCCAGTGTTGAGGATTAGCGGAGTGGAGGTGATGTTTCCTACCTTCACCACCTGAGTGCGGGCCATCAGGAGGTGCAGGACCCAGTTGCACAGGGCGGGGTTCAGACCCATATGCTGCCCACCCAGAATGCTCCAACGACAGAACTGTATCAGACTACAAGGGGCTGCTTCCCAATTTCACACTCTTTTCCAGAATTGTGAACTTGCACACTCTCTGTAATGGATGTAAAATCATTTTGATTGGTGAAAGTATTGACTGGAGGGAGTTTCACCATTGTTAAGTGAAGTCCATGTGAGAAAGTGTGCAAGTGCACACTTCTGGATAAGGGTGGATAATAGGGATGCAGCCGTTGTTTCTGAAGCACATTCCTGTCCTCTATTCCCCCCATCACGGCGAACATATTGCACGGCCCCTCCTGCCCTGCTCACCATATCTCCTTGTCCTCCTTTCCCTTGGCCAGGCTGTGTTCACTCCACTGTGTGTTCATGGGTGAGTCTGCAGTCTGCTGCTCACCACGATGGAGAGATATGTCATAGACACCATGCCTGGCGTTCAAAGCTGTTCACAAATACTGCTGTATGCTTCAGAAACAATTACATTTATTTATGGTTCGTACTCAAATAGTAGTTTTCTTTAATTAGTTCAGTGCTTCAGGGGAGCATGCCATGCATATTGCTTTCCAAACAGAGTCTGGGTGGTTTGGTTTGGAATTGTCAAATCCAATTTTGATATAACTTCAGTGTTTATTATGTAATGTTAATTTCCCCCTGACAGATAAAAGTACATCTGTTTTTCCCCTAAATTTACCCGGACGCTAACCCCTGCCTTTTAGAGAAAGATCAATCCCCTAGTCAGATAAAGCCAAGTTGTTATCTACTGTCCTCTCTAAGAACACTAACAGCTGGTTCTCTGACACACCATGGCACCAGGGTGTTAACGCGGGCAGTTTTTCCATGACTACAGGCCATGCACTCTCTGTTTCTGACAGCTGTTCCCATGGCGCCGGTTGTTGCCTCAGGCACTGGACTTCGATTGGTCTGACAGATTCCACACAAGGGTCAATTTAGTGCCACCACCGACCAATGACATCGCTCGCTTCACATTACTTCATAGTTTGTCATATAGATAAAGAGCATCATTGACTTGAGCATCACCACCTGTAGATTAGTCTCCATGTGTTATGATGACAACAGCGGATTATATTTCATATATCACAGATGCTGAATTGATATGAGGATTTCAAAGAGTTTCGATTCCATTGATGCTTTGACGTAGGGCCTCAAGGCTATAATATGTTAAGAACAACCTTCAAACAGTCCTTCACACAGCTTTTTAAATTAAAAATAGCTTGCTACATTAAGAAATGTACAACACAAACTGTTCTGAAACACATTCATGTCTAGTCTCTCATATCATTCAAACTTGATGGCCTTTGGATCCTTAACCTTGAAGAGGGACTTTGTGGTGGTCATAGCAGCCTTATGTAGCATCAACATCACCTATGAGGGTGGTCATAACAGCCTTATCTAGCAGCAACATCACCTTGAAGGTAGTTATACCAGCCTTATGTAGCAGCAAAGTCACCTTGAAGGTGGTTATAACAGTCTTAGGTATATGTTCACATCATGGCATAATCTCTGTGGTGTCACCTGGCCAATTGTGTGTGTATTGTCACCTCTCTGGCCTAGATCCAGTCTTGGGTAATGTCATTGTCACCTTGACATTCACGTCATGGCTTAATCTCGATGTGTGATGTCACCTGGCAAGCCAAGATCGTCCCAAGTCATTTCCCTGTTCCAGCTCCCCTGGACCGCAGTCTGCTATATCTCTGCTAGGCAGGAGGACTGTAGACCGGGAGGCGTAGCATTAACTACACTTACCTGCAACTTCTACGCTCTTTAAGCAGACTTTCTGAAGTCTTTCTGGGGACCAATGAAGAGGCGTTATGTTTGATATGTAGAGAGTTGTTTTGGAGTTTTCTGAAGAGTCTTCCTGTGGATGAATACGGGATCTTTCCAGAAACTTCTATGCGGTCATTCTGAAGCCATTTTGAGAAAATCTGAATTGCCATTTTAGGGGTGTGAAAAGTCTTATCTAAATAGTATTTCTGGCAACTTATAACTCTTCCTTTCTTGGGCGCTATGAGCAGGACATGGTGGAAGACTGTTAAATGATTTCTACGACCCAGTGTTGTCGACATCAGATCGGGAGTTGTGTGTTCGTCCTGTTACACATTCTGAGGTCATAGGCTATACACACAAGGAAATGGCTGTGTTCCGCATAAACAGGTGACTTGTCTTATTCAATCGTATTTTCATAATATGACATAATATCATAAGATTGCAATATTATTGTCATATTATTGTCATATGTCAGTCTCATTTGGGTGAACACTCTCAATTGTGTAAACGTCTCAGTTGGTATTCATTTGGTTTGGGAAAAGGCCAGATTTTGTTATCTGAAAAGGGCAAGCACCTGGAATACAGTAAATTGAGTCATGTACTGGCATATTCCCTCCGGAAATGTGTTATTGTGTTTTGGGGTATATCCTGTCTGCCCTTGTTATGCCAGATGTCAGGGAAGTCTTTAATGGCTAGACTAAACAGACACCTTTGTCCTCTGGCTTTACAGAAGACAGGTCAGGACCAGTTTTCAAAGTTTGACTGTCAATTAAGTTATCAGGTCTCTCTCTCTCTCTCTCTCTCTCTCTCTCTCTCTCTCTCTCTCTCTCTCTCTCTCTCTCTCTCTCTCTCTCTCTCTCTCTCTCTCTCTTGGTCTCTGTCTCTGTCTCTGTCTCTGTCTCTGTCTCTGTCTCTCTCTCTCTCTCTCTCTCTCTCTCTCTCTCTCTCTGTCTCTGTCTCTGTCTCTGTCTCTGTCTCTGTCTCTGTCTCTCTGTCTCGGTCTCTGTCTCTGTCTCTCTCTCACACACGCAGGCACACACACACACAAACACACACGACGGTAATTAAATAGACTGGCTGGGTCCTGTAAACGAGTGAAATAATATGCTAATGGCCTTTGACAATATTGTTGGGGAGGGAAATGTGGGAAGGGTTTTCAGTTTTCACAGTTTTTTGCAAGTCACAAATGAGTTATTTTGGTTCCTGGGAAAGCAGAGGCTGAGAGAGGGGGAAGGAGTGAGGAACCTCAACTTTGAGTCTTTTATGGTGTCATTTATTCACAGATAGATACACTCCTTTCATCTGTTGTTTTAATTGGTTCCTGACTGTTTCCCTGCAAACTGAAGTAATGTAATCATCCACACTTTCAGAACATGTTATTGAAACAAGTGGTTGTTGATAGCAAGCATAGCTAAATCTAACATATTCACCATCATTATTATCTGTCCAGCTGTGAAAAACTGTGCATAAGGTCAAAATTGGGTTTGTTTTCGAATTCTTTGCGGGTCTGTGTAATCTGAGGGAAGTATGTGCCTCTAATATGGTCATACATTTGGCAGGAGGATAGGAAGTGCAGCTCATTTTCCACCTAATTTTGTTGTCAGTGTGCACATAGACTGTCTTCTCTTGAGAGCCAGGTCTGCCTACGGCGGCCTTTTTCAATAGCAAGGCTATACTCACTGAGTCTGTACGTAGTCAAAGCTTTCCTTAAGTTTGTGTCAGTCATAGTGGGCAGGTATTCTGCCACGGTGTACTCTCTGTTTAGGGCCAAATAGCACTCTAGTTTACTCTGTTTTTTTGTATTTTTTTTCCAGTGTGTCAAGTAATTATCTTTTTGTTTTCTCATGATTTGGTTAGGTCTAATTGAGTTTCTGTCCTGGGGCTCTGTGGGGTGTGTTTGTGTTTGTGAACAAAGCCCCAGGACCAGCTTGCTTACGGGACTCTTCTCCAGGTTCATCTCTCTGTAGGTGATGACATTGTTATGGAAAGTTTTGGGAATTGCTTCCTTTTAGGTGGTTGTAGAATTAACTGCTCTTTTCTGGGTTTTGGTAATTAGCCCCCCTCTCTCTCTCTGTCTGTCTGTCTGTCTGTCTGTCTGTCTGTCTGTCTGTCTGTCTGTCTGTCTGTCTGTCTGTCTGTCTCTATCTCTCTCTCAATAAAAACACAATAGGCATATGAACAACTTCTCTCCTCCTCTCTCTCCTCCCTCCCTCAGGACGCTGCACCAGCAGTTTGAGAGTTACAAGGAGCAGGTGCGTCGCATCGGCGTGGAGACGCGGCGCCAGCAGCAGGGCCAGCACAAGGACGACGCCCCCACCTGCGGCATCTGCCGCAAGACCAAGTTCGCCGACGGCTGCGGACACCACTGCTCCTACTGCCAGACCAGATTCTGTGCCCGCTGCGGCGGACGCGTCTCCCTGCGCTCCAACAACGTGAGAAACCGTTAAGAATCCCTGCCTCCACCCCTTCTTCTTCCTTCCATCCCTTCCCTCCGTCTCCGTTACCCCTCCCTCATCCCTTCCCCTTGTTCATTTGTTTTGTCAAGTCGGCTGCTTTTATGTTGTCTGTGTTGGCGGCTGGGGCTCTGTCACACTTTGTCCGGTCAAAGTGTATTGGAGTTGTTGTTGGAGCTTCAATCCATCCTCAGGTGTGTCACACTTTTGCAAAAATGGCGACCCTGTAATGTAAAACCTAGGAGCACCTAGTATGTCGTCCTTTACACAGAATGGACAAGCTGCCAACCAGAAACACCATTCAGCGTTTACAGTATTGACACATACGCTGCAGTTCCCCTCAACATCCCTGTAAATAAGACAGTCGCATTCCCCAGAGCCCAAACCCTGTGAATGATACAGCGTTGGTTCTAGTTGATTTAGTCTAGCTCCCCAGAGCCCAAACCCTGTGAATGATACAGCGTTGGTTCTAGTTGATTTAGTCTAGCTCCCCAGAGCCCAAACCTTGTGAATGATACAGCGTTGGTTCTAGTTGATTTAGTCTAGCTCCCCAGAGCCCAAACCCTGTGAATGATACAGCGTTGGTTCTAGTTGATTTAGTCTAGCTCCCCAGAGCCCAAACCCTGTGAATGATACAGCGTTGGTTCTAGTTGATTTAGTCTAGCTCCCCAGAGCCCAAACCCTGTGAATGATACAGCGTTGGTTCTAGTTGATTTAGTCTAGCTCCCCAGAGCCCAAACCCTGTGAATGATACAGCGTTGGTTCTAGTTGATTTAGTCTAGCTCCCCAGAGCCCAAACCCTGTGAATGATACAGCGTTGGTTCTAGTTTATTTAGTCTAGCTCCCCAGAGACCAAACCCTGTGAATGATACAGTGTTGGTTCTAGTTGATTTAGTCTAGCTCCCCAGAGCCCAAACCTTGTGAATGATACAGCGTTGGTTCTAGTTGATTTAGTCTAGCTCCCCAGAGCCCAAACCCTGTGAATGATACAGCATTGGTTCTAGTTGATTTAGTCTAGCTCCCCAGAGCCCAAACCCTGTGAATGATACAGCGTTGGTTCTAGTTGATTTAGTCGAGCTCCCCAGAGCCCAAACCCTGTGAATGATACAGCGTTGGTTCTAGTTGATTTAGTCTAGCTCCCCAGAGCCCAAACCCTGTGAATGATACAGCGTTGGTTCTAGTTGATTTAGTCTAGCTCCCCAGAGCCCAAACCCTGTGAATGATACAGCGTTGGTTCTAGTTGATTTAGTCGAGCTCCCCAGAGCCCAAACCCTGTGAATGATACAGCGTTGGTTCTAGTTGATTTAGTCTAGCTCCCCAGAGCCCAAACCCTGTGAATGATACAGTGTTGGTTCTAGTTTATTTAGTCTAGCTCCCCAGAGCCCAAACCCTGTGAATGATACAGTGTTGGTTCTAGTTGATTTAGTCTAGCTCCCCAGAGCCCAAACCCTGTGAATGATACAGTGTTGGTTCTAGTTGATTTAGTCTAGCTCCCCAGAGCCCAAACCCTGTGAATGATACAGTGTTGGTTCTAGTTTATTTAGTCTAGCACCCCAGAGCCCAAACCCTGTGAATGATACAGCGTTGGTTCTAGTTGATTTAGTCTAGCTCCCCAGAGCCCAAACCCTGTGAATGATACAGTGTTGGTTCTAGTTGATTTAGTCTAGCTCCCCAGAGCCCAAACCCTGTGAATGATACAGTGTTGGTTCTAGTTGATTTAGTCTAGCTCCCCAGAGCCCAAACCCTGTGAATGATACAGTGTTGGTTCTAGTTTATTTAGTCTAGCACCCCAGAGCCCAAACCCTGTGAATGATACAGCGTTGGTTCTAGTTGATTTAGTCTAGCTCCCCGAGCCCAAACCCTGTGAATGATACAGCGTTGGTTCTAGTTGATTTAGTCTAGCTCCCCGGAGCCCAAACCCTGTGAATGATACAGCGTTGGTTCTAGTTGATTTAGTCTAGCTCCCCAGAGCCCAAACCCTGTGAATGATACAGCGTTGGTTCTAGTTGATTTAGTCTAGCTCCCCAGAGCCCAAACCCTGTGAATGATACAGCGTTGGTTCTAGTTGATTTAGTCTAGCTCCCCAGAGCCCAAACCCTGTGAATGATACAGCGTTGGTTCTAGTTGATTTAGTCTAGCTCCCCAGAGCCCAAACCCTGTGAATGATACAGCGTTGGTTCTAGTTGATTTAGTCTAGCTCCCCAGAGCCCAAACCCTGTGAATGATACAGCGTTGGTTCTAGTTGATTTAGTCTAGCTCCCCAGAGCCCAAACCCTGTGAATGATACAGTGTTGGTTCTAGTTTATTTAGTCTAGCTCCCCAGAGCCCAAACCCTGTGAATGATACAGTGTTGGTTCTAGTTTATTTAGTCTAGCTCCCCAGAGCCCAAACCCTGTGAATGATACAGCGTTGGTTCTAGTTTATTTAGTCTAGCTCCCCAGAGCCCAAACCCTGTGAATGATACAGTGTTGGTTCTAGTTTATTTAGTCTAGCTCCCCAGAGCCCAAACCCTGTGAATGATACAGCGTTGGTTCTAGTTGATTTAGTCTAGCTCCCCAGAGCCCAAACCCTGTGAATGATACAGCGTTGGTTCTAGTTTATTTAGTCTAGCACCCCAGTGCCAGAGGAAGTGTGCGGTATGACATGCGGCGGCGTCCATACTCACCACACGTGGCCGTTATTTTAAGCCCAAGTCCCGCTCCCCCCCATGCCATCTGGGTCCGTCGCCATCTCATGTCCAGCCCAAGAGTGAGGCCCTCCTCCTGGGTATCTGACCTGACTGTGGGCCCTGGTCCTTGGGCCTGCTGGGTGCCAATCTGTTCCAGATCCGCTAGGCCCAGCTGGAACCCAGACTCACACAGGGAGCAGGACACAGGATCAAGCTTTGGCCCAGACGGTGGACTTATTATGGGATAATTCCATGAAATGAATTATGGATAATGATAACCGGCCACTAGTAGTGTTGTCTCTATTAGATATTCCATCAACATGGAACTAATACTACAGTGAAACAATGGGCTAGGAACTCAAATCAATAGTAAAGTATGCCAGGAATTAGTTTGAGCACTATTGCAGTTTATTTCAAACGTATTTTGAAGTAAGGGTATTTTTGTGTAGGCTGTAATCTATGTGTATAAGGGTATTTTTGTGTAGGCTGTAATCTATGTGTGTAAGGGTATTTTTGTGTAGGCTGTAATCTATGTGTGTAATGGTATTTTTGTGTAGGCTGTAATCTATGTGTGTAAGGGTATTTTTGTGTAGGCTGTAATCTATGTGTGTAAGGGTATTTTTGTGTCACCTGCTGTTGTATTGTGTGCGTATTACAGCCTGTGTGTGTAGGCAGTGTAGACTGGAGAGATGTCTTCTGACCAGCGCTCTCTCAAGTGGTACTTCCTTCCTTGATCCCCCATCCCACTCTCCCATCTATCTCCAGCCAAGCAGAATAACAGGATTAGTTGAAATGGTAAACTTTGTTTTATTACATAAAACTCTCCCTCCTATTCATGTTTTCTGGTTTAGTTCAACACGTCGGTGTACCTCATGTCAAATTTAAGCCCGAGCACTTCATGCATCTCTCCAGTGCTGAGTCGGTCAAAACAGACATTTGTTTGACAGGGCGGATGCTAAGCAAGTTTCCTTACATTACTTCAGTTTGTGTCACTCATGTCAAACAGGCTCAACTCTTTGCATTACTTAAAGATGCGCTCTCAAACCTTTGTATAATATCAGCCAGTAGTTTTGAAAGTGGTGCTCACGAGCGACAACGGGTCCCCGTTTTTTGTGTGCTACGTCATCCAGTTGTGTACTACATCATCCATTTCGTGTGATAGGTATGATATCATACGAATTTAGCAATTTGTGTGATATGTTACAAATACAATTCATGCATTATGTTACAAATTTGTTGTGATTAAGATCCCAGAGAGCATTTTTAACCTCTAATAGGATTGGTGGGTCCCCCTCGGGACGGTTGAGCTAACGTAGGCTAATGCAAATAGCATGAGGTTGTAAGTAGCAAGAACATTTCCCAGGACATAGACATATCTGATATTGGCAGAAAGCTTAAATTCTTGTTAATCTAACTGCACTGTCGAATGTACAGTAGCTGTTACAGTGAAAGAATACCATGCTATTGTTTGAGGAGAGTGCACAGTTATAAACTTGAAAAGTTATTAATAAACCAATTAGGCACATTTGAGCAGTTTTGATACAACATTTTGAACAGAAATGCAATGGTTCATTGGATCAGTCTAAAACTTTGCACATACACTGCTGTCATCTAGTGGCCAAAATCTAAATTGCGCCTTGGCTGGAATAATACATTATGGCCTTTCTCTTGCACTTCAAAGATGATGGTACCAAAAAAATACCAGAAAATGCATGTTTTTTCTTTGTATTATCTTTTACCAGATCTAATGTGTTATATTCTCCTACATTCATTTCACATTTCCACAAACGTTAAATTGTTTCATTTCAAATGGTATCAAGAATATGCATGTCCTTGCTTCAGGTCCTGAACTACAGGCAATTAGATTTGGGTATTTAATTTTATGTGAAAATTGAATAAAAAGGTCCTTTAAGTTAGCAGTAGCTTTAATGTATTTTCCCAGCCCTGCAAATTAAAATGATATGAATTGATCAAACTATAAATTGATTCTACAGGCCTGATGTTCAGTAAGTTTTACAGAAGATACACTGTATATACAAAAGTATGTGGATACCCCTTCAAATTAGTGGATTCGGCTATTTCACCCACACCCATTGCTGACAGGTGTATAAATTGAGCACATAGCCATGCAATCTCCATAGACAAACATTGACAGTAGAATGGCCTTATTAACGTTCAATGTGGCATCGTCATAGGATGCCACCTTTCCAACAAATTTCTGCCCTGCCAGACCTTCCCCGTTCAACTGTAACTGCTGTTATTGTGAAGTGGAAACATCTAGGAGCAACAACGTCTCAGCCGTGAAGTGGTAGGCACAAGCTCACAGAATGGGACCGCCGAGTACTGGAGCATGCTGCACGTAAAACTCGTCAGTCCTCGGATGCGACACTCACTACCGCGTTCCAAACTGCCTCTGGAAACAATGTCAGCATGAACTGTTTGTTGGGAGCTTCATGAAATGGGTTGCCACGGCCGAGCAGGCACACACAAGCCTAAGATCGTCATGCGCAATGCCAAGCATTGCCGGCATTGGACTCTGGAGCAGTGGAAATGCGTTCTCTGGAGTGATGAATTGCGCTTCACCATCTGGCAGTCCAACGGACAAATCTGGGTTTGGCGGATGCCAGGAGAATGCTACCTGCCCCAATGCATAGTGCCAACTGTAAAGTTTGGTGGAGGAGGAATAATGGTCTAGGGCTGTTTTTAATGGTTAGGACTAGGCCCCTTAGTTCCAGTGAAGGGAAATCCTAACACTACAATGACATTATAGACGATTCTGTGCAGCTAACTTTGTGGTAACAGATTGGGAAAGGCCCTTTCCTGTTTCAGCATGACAATGCCCCCGTGCACAAAGCAAGGTCCACACAGAAATGGTTTGTCAAGATCGGTGTGGAAGAACTTGATTGGCCTGCACAGAGCCCTGACCTCAACCACATCGAACACTTTTGGGATAAATTGGAACGCCGACTGCGAGCCAGGCCTAATCGCCCAACATCAGTACCCGACCTCCCTAATGGCTTAATGGAAGCAAGTCTCCACAGTAATGTTCCAACATCTAGTTGAAAGCCTTCCCAGAAGAGTGGAGGCTGTTATAGCAGCAAAGGGGGGACCAACTCCATATTAATGCCCATGATTTTGGAATGAGAAGTTCGACAAGCAGGCGTCCACATACTTTTGGTCATGTTGTGCAGGTGCAGCTTGTTCATGGTTGTTAAACATAATTGATATTTGACTCAAAATGGCCTCAATCATAATCAGATGTATTGACTTCTATACTAGCAGCATATATACGTCACAGTAACTCACAAAACATTGATATTGTCGTGATAAACCGCGATTCACCCTGTTCCGAATAATCACATTCCGAAAATAGACACAGAGACACGATGCAGTACACAGTGTTGTCCTGCAGAAGGCATTACAGTTACATGGTGATGCCCGACAAAATCTGTGCCACACACTCATTTAGGTATTACTGAACCTCTCCCTTCTCCCCAGCCTGTCCTCATCCTCATTATTCATTTAAAAAACTCAGAGTGCTGATCTAAGCCCCCCCTCCCACAAACTTATCCTAGATGCTATTTAAATACAGGCTCATATGTTGATTGGAAGTAGACCATTCAAAAGGTCATAGGACATAAGCGTACAGAGGCCCATTATCAGCAACCATCTCTCCTGTGTTCAAATGGCACATTGTGTTAGCTAATCCAAGTTGATCATTTTAAAAGGCTAATTGATCATTAGAAAGCCCTTTTGCAATTATGTTAGCACAACTGAAAACTGATTAAAGAAGCAATAAGACTGGCCTTCTTTAGGCTAGCTGAGTATCTGGAGCATCAGCATTCGTGGGTTCGATTACAGGCTCAAAATGGCCAGAAACAAAGAACTTTCTTCTGAAATACATCAGTCTATTCTTGTTCTGAGAATTGAAGGCTATTCCATGTGAGAAATTGCCACATGGAATTGCCAAGAAACCGAAGATCTCATACAACGTTCATACAACGCTGTGTACTATTCCTTCCTCAGAACAGCGCGAACTGGCCCTAACCAGAATAAAAAGAGGAGTTGAGGCCCCGGTGTACAACTGAGCAAGAGGACAAGTACATTAGAGTGTCTAGACTAGAGTGTTTGTTCCTTCGAGGCAGAGTTCCTCTGTCCAGTGTCTGTGTTCTTTTGCCCATCTTAATCTTTTCTTTTATCTGAGATATGGCTTTTTCTTTGCAACTCTGCCTAGAAGGCCAGCATCCCGGAGTCGCCTCTTCGTAGTTGACGTTGAGACTGATGTTTTGCGGGTACTATTTAATGAAGCTGCCATTTGAGGACTTGTGAGGTGTCTGTTAGCCTTTTAAAATGATCAACTTTGATTAGCTAACACAACCAGCCATTGGAACACAGGAGTGATGGTTGATGATAATGGGCCTCTGTACGCCTATGTAGATTGCCGTTTCCAGCTACGATAGTCATTTACAACATTAACAATGTCTACGCTGTATTTCTGATCAATTTGATGTTATTTTAATGGACAAAAAAATGTGCTTTTCTTTCAAAAACAAGGACATTTCTAAGTGACCCCAAACTGTTGAATGGTAGTGTATATATTGTATTGTAAGCTAGACAGGAAGTTATATATAGGGTTGTGTAAGATGATGTATCATGTTGCTCTTCTTGTCCCCATTTCCTGTTCCTGCATGACACTGTGACACAAAGGTCATGTGTCATGCCGATGTCACATGACTGATATGTTGAGTCATGCACGTTTGCTGTCAAACTCCCTCTGTGTTTCACCACTGTTGCCCGTCTTACAGATTGTGTATCACTGAATAGACTGTGTATTAAAAGTGTGTATTGTGGATTTTGCACATGTGTTATTAACAAACGTTTACACCATTCCCTCACTCCTTTTTTCTCTTTCTCTTTTTTCCTCCCTCCCTTCTCATGTTCCATGAACCTATATTTGACCTCTGTCTCTCTTCCTCTGTCCACTCCTCTACTGCATCCCTCTATCCTCCCCTCTGCTTCCTCCACTCCCTCCCTCACTTCCTTTTCACTTTCTCACTGCTACCTGGACTACATGCCACTACAGGAGGACAAAGTGGTTAGCATCTTTTCTGTGCTCTCTACTGTACTGTGAATATAACCTGTGTCCCTTTGAAAATCCCCCAATGGCTGCGTTCCAACCCCAAAGTTTTGACCCCCTTCCCTCCTGCCCTGTAGACTTCCCCTATTAAGTGGACTGGATTTGTGTGAGTGATATGGCATAAACTACTGTAGTCCTACGCCAAGCCTTTTTTGCTGTTGGCAAGGTCGAGGTATATTCCTTTGTTACTAAAAACCTAGCTCACACAAATCCAAGAAGGGGGTGTCCACAAAGGCTGAAGTGAAGGGAGTAAGTTATCAGATTGGAACGCGGCCAAAGCGGTCAAATCCACCTATGGATTAATGACTTAAACCAAACAGAATGATTCCCTGACAGTTCAGTCCAGGCTAGCTTTTCTCTAATACTAAAAGGCTAGCCGTTATCCTTGGACTTCCACACACATACTGTATCTGTCTGTAGTCCAGATTCCAGACTCTGGGCATTGGCAGATACAGTCATGGGGGACATTTTGCCTTGAGTAGAAATAAATATGATTAGATCCGATCGCTGTCTATCACTATGGTACTTTACCATGGACTTCCACAAGCATATCTGCCTGTAGTCCAGTCCACACTAATATGGACATTGGTAATGCAGTACTAGAGACTTTATCTTGTTTATCTTTTATCTTCAGTAATGATATCTGGGTAAAAACGTTGACTAATTCTGCATCCATTGTCTGTCTCTTCCTCTTGCAAAGTGTCTCATAGTGAAGGACAGGGTAAGGCCTGCTGGGTAATGGAGTTTTTGCATGAGTCACTATAACTGTAGTTCTTTAATGTCACACTTCAGCTGCAATTTGGGAAGCGGGCGAGCATGAGCCATGCCTGGCTGTCTGGGTGGGCATTCCTAGACACCCCTGGATGGGCACCCCCCTTACACAACTCCTCTCTCTATGGCTGTGGGCATGGCTGTGCCAGGGGGAACTGGGTGTAATATACAAGATAGGGGGAAAAATGGGGTACAAGGGCACAGGGTGTTTGTTGGGGGGTACAAGGGCACAGGGTGTTTGTTGGGGGGGTACAAGGGCACAGGGTGTTTGTTGGGGGGGTACAAGGGCACAGGGTGTTTGTTGGCACGCAGAAGCACCTTATCTTACTATAAGACCCTTGTGACTGCAGAGGGAATGTGCACACTTATGCCCGTGCATGCTTTATCTGCCTGTCTGTGATGAGCATACAGACCAGCCCGTGCCACAGGGAGACGGGAGGGGAGGCCGAGGCTGGGTTCCAATTTGTACACTTGCCACCTTCCCCTCTGTACTTGCCCACTCCAAGTAAGGAGAAAACAACCAAAAATCCTTTTGCTCGATTGGAGCTTTTAAAGCACAGTTTTGCTTACAAGCGTCCTATCTTTTCAGATTCGGATCTGAGGGAAGTCGACAGGGGCAGAGGGGAAGGATGCAAGTCTTTGGATTGGACCCTGCGGCTGCTTAAGACAGTGGACTGGGGTCAGGGGTGGAGGGTGTAGGCTAGGACCCCATTCCTAGTCCCTCATAGCCCCTCGCCTCTCCCTGTCAGCATCTGTCAGTGTTGTCTACGTTCAAATATCAAGACTTCCACACCTTAGCCCAGCTAACAGACTTACACGGTCACCGTTACAGTACACCTTTAAATCAAAGCCCCTGGGTTCGTCCCTTTGTGTGTGTGTCTATGTGTGTGTGTGTCTGTTTTATTATTTCTCTGTTAATTAACTGCAGTGTGTGGGTTGTCTATGTTGTCCAACTGGTATTTAATTCAATTGTGGTAGATATGACTCATTCTCAGAGACACTGTTTGGTTAACCTCCACAGTTTCTTCAGTTGACACCTCAAGGAACATGAATCTTTGAATAACACATATTTTATAGTGTAAATAAGGGTCAAATGAATTTTATTTCATCATATCACGATACAATCACAGTTTAAATGTAAGATTTACACAAATAAAACAATTTATCATGTTATATTCTTCACAGACAAGAAACTAGTTAGTCCCCGCGAGTCTAGTTGCTTTTACTTGTCTTGGTGTATTAATTGCAGAGTGTTTGTTTATGTGTGTTTAATGTCTCCAGATGGCTGCGAGAGAAAGAAAGAAAGAGAGAGAGAGAGAGAGAGAGAGAGAAAAAGAGAGCAACCGAGAGAAAAGAGAGAGATTGAGAGGGAATGAGCGAATCAGAGCCAATCTGTCTCCTCTTCCTGGAGTGGAGACTCACATACACACGCTAATGTACACAGACACAAATATGCAAACACCTTTTTACTGCTTGGACAAACCAGACGCACGCACAGACACACACACTCACACCGGACACACACATACACACACACCAACTCTCCCCCTCCCACACGGCATCGAGCCGACACTGCACTTTTTACAGGAAGGGAATGCACTTCATAATCTCTGTCAGGGTTCTCAGCATTGGATGACTAACCCAGCGGTCTGCCATGAAACATTACTGTAATGCCTTGTATAAAATAACAATAGCGGTAACAGTAACTGTATTAGTGAACAGTTCCAGGATCAGTTTGGGGTTACAGAAAGGCCTATACAAACACTATGGGATAATAATACTAGAAGGGTTTCTGTTGTGTCCTTAGCAGTATTGGCTTCTATAGGGTAGAATGCCATTGAGTCTAACACTGAACTGTCTTGTAGTTCACGGGGCTCGGCTGCAGATGGAAGCCAAGACCTATTCCTAGTTGATCTATAGCCTTATTTACACAAATGGAGCATTGTCGTGTTTTGTGGTCGTCTTTCTTCCTCGTCTGTAGGACTTAACATTCCCTGACGGATGGTAGTTTCCTGCCAGGCGCCGCTGCCGCCCCATATGTCAATCTGTCGTTGGAGGCTGTATTGAGCGCGCTCACTGAACACTTTCCTCTCCATTCCACCACCCCGGGCCTCCATCTATACCACCCAGTTAATAAGGAAAAAGACGACGTTTGCAGAATTCCCAGCGATTCCCGCCGCCGCCTTTGCCCGCTGTTACTGCCGCTATCCCCTCCTCCCCCGATTTGGCGGATGGATAGAGCGTCTGAGATGGAGACGATGGAGGGGTGTGGGGTAGAAAAGAGCGTGGTGATTAATGGCGGCTGTAAGACGTCGCCATTTGTCAAGTCGGTCTGCCTCGTCAGGTGGGTTGCTGGTACGAGGACGGTGGTGGTTTGTTAGGCAACGCAGGTTGTGTGGGATTGAGGTTGTTCTAACGTTGGTTAAACGTTGTATTTTGTTTTTTGCTGTTAGTCTTTTTTAGTCAAACTTTTTTGACAGTGCCTGCCGCTGACACGGCTCTCCTTACTCATTGATTTGGTTACCATGGTGAACCGTATTCTGTTAGGCAGGGTGAGATTGTGCAGTTACCGGTTGGAAATGGCATTGCTCATACTCACGACACACACACACACACACACACACACACACACACACACACACACACACACACACACACACACACACACACACACACACACACACACACACACACACACACACACACACACACACACACACACACACACACACACACACACACACACACACACACACACACACACACACACACACACACTCTGGCACTCTCCCATGCACATCCAGGGAAAAGCTTTCACACCCACTAACGCAGGACGCGGTGCGATGAAGTGGAGGTGACACCACAGTGGGCTTCTTCTTCTTGAGCGAGGCGTTAGATTGGCTGTCTGAGAGGTGGCAAGCAAGGAAGCCCTTCACATATTACATGTGTCACGCACTAGGGTGGGGTTCCTAACACAGACCCATTCACTTGCATGATCACTGTTCCTCATGCAGGCCTGCACACACACACACACACACACACACACACACACACACACACACACACACACACACACACACACACACACACACACACACACACACACACACACACACACACACACACACACACACACACACACACACAGTGCACAAATCCGTCATACAATCCAGGCCTAATCATTCCAGCTCAGGATTATTCTGTGTGTGTGTGTATGTGTGTTTTAGTGGCCTACATGTTGATATTGTATATGTGCTGTTCTCTCCTCTGCGTAGGTTTGAGACCATGTAAAACACGGACAGAGGTGTGGCTTTAGGAAAAAGAGATACATTCAATTAATACAATTTTCTTTACTTTTAGATCCCTTTAAGGTGGACAGTGTGTGTGTGTGTGTGTGTGTGTGTGTGTGTGTGTGTGTGTGTGTGTGTGTGTGTGTGTGTGTGTGTGTGTGTGTGTCAGGCGGTTTAGCGGTACGAGGAAGGTGGAGGGTTGTTAGGCAACGCAGGATGTGTGGGATTGAGGTTGTTGTAACGTTGGTTAAATGTTGTATTTTGGCTTTTGCGGTTTGTGTTTTTTTACAGTCAAACTTTTTTGACAGTACCTGCCGCTGACATGGTTTAAAACTGTCATGAACATGACTTAAGACCTGTCATTTGTTGTCGTGTCCTTTAATGACTAATCCCTTTAGAGTTGGCTGCAGGTGTGACTGTGGAGATATGTGTTGTGATTTAGGTTCGTCTTGTAGTCCGTATAAGGATCTTTAGTTTGTTTGAGGATGATGGTCTATTATGATGTCACAGAGAGCTCATAGGAGAACACAGTTATTTTAGCTGCCCACTAACTTGCTGTACCCAGTCTTGGCATTGTTAGTACAATCTCTCTCTCTCTCTCTCTCTCTCTCTCTCTCTCTCTCTCTCTCTCTCTCTCTCTCTCTCTCTCTCTCTCTCTCTCTCTCTCTCTCTCTCTCTCTCTCTCTCTCTCTCTGTACTCAATGACTTGCTTACCATGGTGAACTGCATTCTGTTAGTCAGGCTGAGATCGGTGCAGTAACACATTAGAAATGGCATTGCTCCTACTCAAGACACACACACATTCGTTTTACTGTCATTGTGGAGACGAAACAGTTGATTTTCATTCAAAACCCTATTTTGGTCTGTGTTAGGAACCCCACCCTAGTGCGTGACACATGTAATATGTGAAGGGCTTCCTTGCTTGCTGCTTAAGCATGGTTAGTGTGTGATGGCAGCCAATCAGACAGTTCGCTCCAGAAGCAGCCCACTGTGATGTCACCTCCAGTTCATCGCACTGCGTCCTGTGGAGCGCCATGTGTCAGTGTGTGTGTGTGTGTGTGTGTGTGTGTGTGTGTGTGTGTGTGTGTGTGTGTGTGTGTGTGTGTGTGTGTGTGTGTGTGTGTGTGTGTGTGTGTGTGTGTGTGGACCGTATTTACTTGTGTGTGTGTGTGTGTGCGTGTGCGTGTGCGTGTGTGTGTGTGTGTGTGTGTGTGTGTGTGTGTGTGTGTGTGTGTGTGTGTGTGTGTGTGTGTGTGTGTGTGTGTGTGTGTGTGTGTGTGTGTGTGTGTGTGTGTGTGTGTGTGTGTGGACCGTATCTACTTGTGTGCGTGCTGCTTGAATACGATCTCATTCAAGGATTAACCATCGGATTCATTTCTTTCATCTTCCTCAACCATGAGAAAAAAATATCCCTATATAGTGAAGTTAAACTGAACCTTTTTCCCTCGTCAGTTCTTGGCTATAGAGTCTGAATTGTTAACATTTCTTACCCTCCTCTTTGAGACACATGCAAATATTGACCGCATCCCTGGATGGATATTTGAAATGATGGCCTTAATGCTGTCACTATAGGCCTACTAATATAATTTGTAAGTCGCTCTGGATAAGAGCGTCTGCTAAATGACTTAAATGTAAATGTAATATGTGCTTTACATTCCTGGCCTGATAAAAAGGGATTTCTCAGAATGCACTCTGAATGATTGATAATGATCATGATAATCACCAAACAGCTGAATAATTAAGGGGAGGGAGTATAAGGGATATTGTTTAGCGGTAGCATAGCCTGCCGGCCTGGCGCACGGCTGCTATCTGAAACCGGCTGGCGGGTATTGTCCTGACTGATGATGATGCTGAATAATGGTGAGGAGGGGATTAGCTGCGGTCTACTCCAATCTAACCTGCCTGAGAGCAGAGAGAGAGTGTGTGTGAGAGAGAGAGTGAGAGAGTGTGTGAGAAAGAGAGCGAGAGAGAGAGAGAGAGAGTATGTGTGTGAGTGAGTGAATGTAAGAGTGTGAGAGTGAGAGTGTGAGTGTGAGAGACAGATAGAGAGAGACAGAGGGAGAGAGAGAGAGATTGTATGTACTGTACATATGTGTATGTGTGTATTAGAACAACTGTACGTGTGTGTGTTTGTCCAGCTCGACAGCTGTGGGCCACAGCTGCACACAGCTGATTTACTTTAGATTAGTGTGGCCTGGAGCCAAACAGAGGATTCAATCAGGGTAAGCATGATGCGCGCCGGTTCGCTAAAAAGCTAACCGCAAGCTGACTGCTAAACTAACTGTCCATTCGACCAACCCTCCATCAAAGAGCAGGTTTCACAGAAGGTTGTGTTTTTGGATGCACACAAAGACTTCTAAACGATAATACAAGGAATAGTACTTTCCCTCCATTTTGGATTTGTCCCATCGTTCTAGACCGTGGGATTAAACACTGGAGAAGAGAAACATCTGTTTTTCTCTGCGTTGGGAGGGAGACAGTTTTCAGTAGCCATGGCAACACGTGAGTACGGAACCTTTCTTAGATGTTGCTGTTGTTCCATTCAAGGGGTTGTTGTTCGTAGGACGGTCAAATAGCGGACTTGAGTTGACCAATGATTTCTATCAACAGTAGACCATTTGTATATATTTATTGTCATTATGATTATTTTATACTATTGTGAACAGCAATCGTTAGATGCACCTGTATATCTGCGACTTGTCCTCTCAAATCATGGTCTTCCACAGTGTTGTGTTCAGATAGTTGTCAATTTCCTATCTTTGACTTACGTCTTTTCTTCACGGCCTAAACTGTAACCAGTTATTGAATTAGGAATGTTCTTCTGGTACCTGGTGTGGAAACGATAAATAGCTTTTGGTGGATGGTGGATATTGTAGCTGGCTGTCCTTGCTGGTCAGTTGATGTTCTGTGCCATCATCCACTGTGGGAGATTAACAGCCCTGTCCGCCATAGGCAACAGGCTAATGCTTTCTCCATGGTAACGACATCCCATCCATATCAAACCTACTCTGTTTAACTAGATACTGCGTTCAAATTGGGTCAACTTTTATACATTTGTAGCCTTGTAGAATATGTGGAATGTTCTCTAGTGGTAACAGTATTACTACAAATTAGTGTTCTTTGTTTGGGCTGTTTCCTTATCTCAATGTGTAAGTAAAATGCTGTGATATTTCACAGAGCGGATTGTAACGTACAATGAGTGTATAAAACGATAAGAACACCTTCCTAATATTGATTTGCATCCTTACAGCCTCAATTCGGTGGACTCTCCAAGGTGTCGAAAGCGTTCCACAGGGACACTGGCCCATGTTGACTCCAATTCTTCCCACAGTTGTGTCAAGTTGGCTGGATGTCCTTTGGGTGGTGGACCATTCTTAATACACACGGGAAACTGTTGAGCGTGTTGCAGTTCTTGACACAAACCGGTGTGCCTGGTACCTACTACCATGGGGGGAGGAACGTGGGAGCGTGGGGGGAGCGCTACAGTATTTTAAGAAACCTTGATCCCCTGTCTGACAGATGAGTTATCACCAATGATGAGCTATCACCAATACTCAATCAGAGTCAAGAGACTAAAATAAAACATGAGAAAGAACATAACGCTGTGACTAATACTTGCTTGTGTCTTACTAAGATCCTCTATCTGTCTGTGCCTGTTTGTAGTTCTGTCACCAGTCCTGCCCTTTCCTTGCCTGTATAACAATGACCTGTTGTCTGTCGAAAATATGCCAAGCTAAAATACTCCAAGCTAAAATACTCCAAGCTAAAATACGCCAAGCTAAAATACTCCAAGCTAAAATACTCCAAGCTAAAATACTCCAAGCTAAAATACTCCAAGCTAAGCTAGCATTTCTCTGTCTCACAACTGAATCTGTTTTGCACATCAAATCAAATGTATTTATATAGCCCTTCGTACATCAGCTGATATCTCAAAGTGCTGTACAGAAACCCAGCCTAAAACCCCAAACGGCAAGCAATGCAGGTGTAGAAGCACGGGGGCTAGGAAAAACTCCCTAGAAAGGCCAAAATCTAGGAAAAAACCTAGAGAGGGACCAGGCTATGACGGGTGGCCAGTCCTCTTCTGGCTGTGCCGGGTGGAGATTGTAACAGAACATGGCCAAGATGTTCAAATGTTCATAAATGACCAGCATGGTCAAATAATAATAATCACAGGCAGAACAGTTGAAACTGGAGCAGCAGCATGGCCAGGTGGACTGGGGACAGCAAGGAGTTATCATGTCAGGTCGTCCTGAGGCATGGTCCTAGGGCTCAGGTCCTCCGGGAGAGAGAAAGAAAGAGAGAAAGAGACACATGGAGATGACAGTTCCTTAAAAAGTGGACTGCAATGGATATATGACAACATCTGCAACCCCACGAGTCTTCTGATGCTAAACTCATAGAAATAGAATTAGATGACTGAAGTATTGAGGTATTGCATAGTATTATACATTCTCTGTCTAAGGGACAATTTTAGGGTCAATTCCATTTCAATTCCGTCAATTCAGGGTTTGCTTTTCAATTGTGAAAATAGGAATTGGAAATGGAATTGACCATGCTCTCTTTCTCTCTATAGATACAGGCATACTGTACATGTATATAATACTAGCCTCCTCCTCTCCTCCTTCACCCCTGTAGGTAATGTGGGTATGCAACCTGTGCCGTAAGCAACAGGAGATCCTCACCAAATCGGGAGAATGGTTTTCAGGGCCGGGGGCGAGGCAGATGAGCCTGGATGGCGGCCTGAACGCCCCGCCCACGGGGGGTGACAACCAACGGGGGGACAGGAAGCTACTCCGCTCCAGGTCCCAGGCCCCGCCCCCTTCCAGCGGTAACGCAGGGGCGGCGCCTGACGGAACGCATCAGCCGCCAACGGTCCAGGCCAAGGGAGCGTTGGACACCATGCCGGCGTCACGCGCTCGGAGCGAACCATCACGAGACAAGTAGGACATCGGGACACCAACGCTCTAATCCCTCAAACACTTTCACCTGTCCTCTCACAACCCCTGCTTTCACCTCTCAAACCAGAGTCACTGTATTGGTTATCTAGGGGCCTGTTTTGATTGCTGATAGTACTTAGTATTGTTGTAAATGCCACTTTGTACAAGACTTTCTCTCATCCACTCTACTATTATCACCTCCCTTTAATCCCTTTGATTGTAGACGCTTGAAGGAATAATCCACTCGAAAAGCATCTTTTGGTATTTGGTTTTTACTTCCTAAGATGCATTTTGCGTCATCATGATGATGTGGCAAGATACAATTAGCTTTTTGAAAGTCCTCTGTTTTGAAAACTTGATTGCTGACATGCTAAACATTTTGGGACTGTATCAGTCTCGGTATCTTGACCTGGGCCTCTTTTAGATGATATGGTCGCTTTTATATAGTTTTCTTTTTATTGTCGTACATTTTGAGCCGTGTACAAGTCTGTCCTCTTTAATATGTTTTGACTTTGTTGCGGTTGGATGAATTAGGCTAATGCAGCATCTGTTTTGTCTAACAGGGTCTCGTTGACACCGTCAGTTTACACATGCAGCCTCATTTGTCCCGTTCAACATTGGACATGCTTTGGTCATGTTTTTTTCCGCGTTTGACAGGAACTCAAATCCTCTGATGTTGGGGGTGACCCATTTTCGGTGTGTGTTGCAGCACTTGATTATTTAATCCCCATTGGATCAAAAAATAATAATAGTGCTGTCTAAGCTTATAGCCAAAGCAGAAGCTGGGTTGCATGTTTTATTCTTGAAAGGTCCATGATTAATGTATTTTGTTTTGCGTCTGTTTTGGGTCCATTTCGGTCCGGCCTGAATGCATCACTCAAAATGTGATGTCCGGCCCTATTCCACACTGTTGTTGGATGATCCATAACCAGGTTAACCATCAGTAGGAACATTTTCCCATGGAAATATAATCTCATTTTAGTTCTGCACATATTCCTCCATTTGGAATTATTTCCCTGTCTTTATCATCATTGTTTTCATTCAACCAGTAATAACTGGTACTGACCACAATTTGGTACTGACCATTATTTGTCCGTTTAACCGAGTAGGCTTATTTTTTTTGTTACAACATGGTGTTATGTTAACAAAACAACAAGTGTGTAATGTTATATCAAAGTCCCTTATGGTCACCTTTCTCTTCAGGAAAAGACCTCTGTCCCTCCATGAGCAGAACGGTAAGCCCGGTGGTCTGGGTCGTGGTAGAGGAGGCCGGGGACCCCAAGGGAAGCTTCAGACCGTGGCCTCCCAGGAGGAGTTCTGTGGTCCCGGGGAGATAGACTGGCGGGACGGCCGGCACCTGGAGAAGGTCCGCTCCCATGACTACCCCGACGGCGGCGACCAAGGAAATCGCCCCGACCTCCGGAGACGCCCCCCGGAGGAGGATGAGCTGGAGCGCAAGCGGCGCCAGGAGGAGGAGTTCCAGACGCGTTACCGCAGCGACCCCAACCTGGCGCGCTACCCGGTCAAGCCGCAGAAGGAGGAGCAGGAGATGCGCATGCACGCCAAGGTGTCGAAGGTGCGCCACGAGCGGCGCCACAGCAACAACGCCATCAATGAGGTGGGGCTGGAGGGCGGGGGAGGAGGGGGAGGGAACATGGGAGATGTGCCTGAGAATCGTCTCCGGAGGGGCGGCGGTGGAGGTGGTGGAGAACCGGATCGCAAGGCATCCTTGGAGAACCACCGCGCCTACTCCATGGACAGGACCGTGGGGGGTGGTGGGGGTGGCGGAATGGGGCAGGGACCCCAGGGAGGTCCCCCCCTCCTCAAACAGAACCAGAACCACGGACCCCTTCAACCATCTGGTGGTGGCTCACGAACGGGCCCCAATCCTGGTGCTCCTCACCCCCACCAAGGACCCCCCCCTCCAGCAGGCTGGGACCCCCCTAAGGGACCCCACCCCAGCCAGCTGGACCCCAATTCCCAGGCAGCCATGATGCACAAGGCTAGGAGGGAGAAGCCCGGGGACAACCTGCTGCGGAAGGACTCCCAGAGCTCGGACCAGTCGGAGTCGCTGCGGCCGCCCCCACCCAGGCCCTACAAGAGTAAACGGGGCGTCAACAAGAGGCAGATGTCTATCAGCAGCTCAGAGGAGGAGGGCGCCTCCACACCCGAGTACACCAGCTGTGAGGACGTGGACATGGAGAGCGTCAGTGAGAAAGGTCAGATTACTGCTCTCTCTCTCTCTCTCTCTCTCTCTCTCTGTTATCTCTTCTCATGTCAATATGATTGGTAATGCATTCAGATATTTTAACATTGGAAGAATGATCAAATCTGGGTTGAGTTGGTGTTTTGGCTACCTGTATGGAGAGTGTCAGCGAGAAAGGTCTGATTCTTCAGTTTTCTATCAGATCGAATCATCTATATTAGCTGGTTTTGTCTCAGTATTGTCAGAGATTGTCAGAGATTTCGACATTGGTGGAATGATCAAACTTTCGTTAGAATTTATGGTTTTATGGTCACCTGTCTGTCGGGTGTCACTACTAATGCAATATTCTTTCTTAACTTTTTTGTTATTATCAAAATCTCTTTGCTCTAGGTTTCCATCAAAATAAAGAATTTAAATGTACATTTTAAAGTTTACGGGGACTGTATCTCCCTGCCTATATTGTGCTATGGCCTTGACTCGGTACAACACTGTCATTCACCTACACCGCTGAAGCCAAACCCTATTGCTTCCCATCCTGGAACAGAACAGAACAGCTCTCTTTTATTTAGGAAACGTCCTGTGATTTAGGCCAGCAGATTTGGCAGAATTAGGTCAGTGGCTAGTGCGGCTGACACTACGTAAAGCTTCCCCGCCAAACACCGGCTGCATCCTGCCGTTAACGGATAGGATATAATCAAGTTTGGGTGTCACCATTGTGGCCGGCCGCATGTTCAGTTTTGGCCTCTCGTTTGCTCACGCCGGCCTGCAACAGCTTTGCAATTCACTCTTCTTGACTAAATTAAGCTATGCTATTTTAGCGGTTAGCGTGTCGAGGGAGGACGTGTACTCATCTCACTCACCACTAACCTCCACCATTGGTCGCTCCGGGCCAATCCCAATCCCAAAGTAGTTGACCAGATTAGGTTACCACATGGGAATGGGGTGTTTAATGGGGGGCGACAGGCAGGAGAAATAGTTAGAAAGTTAGCTGTCGTAGCTAGCAAGTGTTTAGCCGTGTTTACTTCAGGAGTAGGCCAGTCCCAAATCCAGCATGGGATTTACATTTGATGTTGTCCGCGGTAAACAAATTCAGAGGCGGGACCAGGCTAAAGGCTAAATGTAGCTATGTGAAGTGTAACTCGGCCGTGTAAAAGCCTGGGTTCCCGAGGACAACGCACGTCCAGTAAATACGGTTTGGTTCTGTTCTTTTGGGGGTAAAGGATTGATGGTGTAGATGGATATGTGGTTGGTTAATCTAAAACCTCACAACGAGACAGTTCGGTCAACTTCCGGATTGTTGCGTGTTTTTAAAAATGTAATTTACAGTGAAACACTTGAACTGCTCCAAATTGTAAGCGAGGGTACAGGTACACCCCAAACCTCCTTTACATGCTATTTAGTAGACCTGCGAGACAGCTTTACTGTTGCAATCAAACCAGTCAAATGAGATAGTAAAAAGTTAATGCCGTGTCGTCTAATATCTTGTTGGGAGGTTAGCAGTTTGTATACACTCCCGAGGCAGGGCTATATTTTGCTAAATTAACTGGGGCCTTTATAAAAGTCCAAGGAGGACACCTTTATGAAGTTAAGAATCTATTTTAAAAAATGCATTTGGGATTGATTTAGGAGCTAAGAGTGTATTTTGGCATTGATTCAGGAGCTAAGAGTGTATTTTGGGATTGATTCAGGAGCTAAGAGTGTATTTTGGGATTGATTTAGGAGCTAAGAGTTTACTGTTTACAGTTAAAGTATGGAGTGGAGATTCAGCCAGTCTGATTGGTTGGCTTCCTTAAAGGTGTCAAGTAGTGGAAGATAATAAAGTGCGGAGGAAATGACAGGGGGGATCAGACCTAAGGTTCGTTTTAGTGTTGATGCTAATTCTTCAGTCTGTTTTTAGACCGTGTGTGTTTGTGTGTGTAGGCCTATCCATCTGTGATGCCCTCCTGATGACCTCCTGATGACCTCCTTCAGGTTAAATCACAGAATTGAATAGAGCACTATAATATACAGTATAATGCATATAATAACACTGTGATACATTGTTATGGATCACATACTTCATAAATACATTATTCACAGAAGGGTTGTTAATTCCTGTCAGATTAGTGTAAAACCTGCAGCATTGATATATGACCTTACCACAGGGTCAGGGTCAAGTTAAATCTGAACCTGAATCAGCCTCTGACATTGACCAGATTTATCCCTGTTAATAGAAATAGATTCAGGATGAGAGGGGATCGTCTCCAGATTCTCTATGTTTTTGTAACTGTGGCCATTTGACCTGAGTTTTTACAGGTACATAGAGGAGACGTTGACTTTGAATAGCTAAACATTCCTCATCTGCAATTATTATTAGCCTGTTAGTTTTTCGCACCCAGAAAAGAAGTGCTCCAGATCGTGTGATCTGATGTCCAATATTCATCTGCTAAAAACAGAAAAGGGAACCGTCAGCACTCTGAATCGAGGAGTCAGCAGGAACGTTTTGAAGTAGTTCCCCCATTGCACTTCCAAATTTCAGATTGCGCTTCACATTTTTTTTAAATCTCACTTCCGAATCATCAAACAGTTGAGTTGCACCCCTCAACTTTAACCCCAACTTTAACTTCCTCCCTCCTCTCCCTCCTCTCCTGACCCCTACTTTCCCTTGTCTCTTCATACACACATCTCTGATCAGTGTCCAAGCTGGCTGTGGACCTGTAGGTTCAGGGGCTTGTCCCTGTTTCTAAAGTCGCACACCAACGTCCCCATCTAATTTCATCCTGACATTCTGTTGAAGACTTAAACCGGTGGATGAGGCCTTGAAGGAGGTATGAGGCTTTGGAGGACGTGTGGGACTGGTTCGATGGGTAGAGCTGGTCTGGACTGAAGTGTGGCCATTCTCCAGTCTCTCTGTCTCGCCACTATCTGTCACTATAGCTGGTAATGAGAGTTGGGCGACAGACAGACAAGGTCCCAGTTTGTCCCCGTGTCTCCTGGTGTGTTGGACTGAGTTGACTTGAGTTGAGTTGACAGTCTGACAGAGACTGAAACAGACTTTCTTGTTTTAGCTTGAACCTCTCTCTCTCTCTCTCTCTCTCTCTCTCTCTCTCTCTCTCTCTCTCTCTCTCTCTCTCTCTCTCTCTCTCTCTCTCCCTCTCTCTCTCTCTCTCTCTCTCTTTCTCTCTCTCTCTCTCTCTCTCTCTCTCTCTCTCTCTCCATTTCTAACTCTCTCCATCTATCTCTAACTCTCTCTATCTTACTGTTTTATCTTGTCTGTCTGTCTGTCTGTCTGTCTGTCTGTCTGTCTGTCT
>NW_026280186.1:410000-510000 GCF_023373465.1 Oncorhynchus keta | reverse complement strand
AGACATACCAAGAATTCCAGAAACATCACATCCTCCTTTAGAATCGAGTAAGTGTCAACAAAGCTTTGGTTTTCCTTGATGAACAAAACGGCATAGTTAATTGGTGTTAATATACAGTACTGTCTACCCACCGAGTTGTCTTTCACATCCTGGTTCTTTCCCCTGGTTCTTTCCCCTGGCAGCAGGCTCCAGTTCCTTTGAGTCTCAGAAGATGGAGCGTCCCTCCATATCGGTCATGTCCCCCACTAGCCCTGCTACCCTCAGAGCCCTCCCCGTCATCCTGCCTGGACAGCTCTCTGTGAGTACTGGATATATGCTGGAACTACACTGGACTATACTGGTCTGGATACAGGACGATGGACTATATGGACAATTACTGGACTGGACTATACTGGAATCCCAAATTGCTGTGTGACTATTTTGCACTGTGTGGCCAATTTGGACTCTTATTACAATATTGCATGTGCCCTTTTCTGACTATTTCTGAAGTGAAATGTTGACTGGACAATTACTGGACAATGCTGAGCTATACTGGACAATTACTGGACTGTTCTGGACTATAATGGACAATTACTGGACTGTACTATTACTGGATCTACACTGTACTGGACTGTAATGAATCTACACTGTACTGGACTATACTGGACTATACTGGATCTATACTGGACTGTACTGGACTATACTGGATCTATACTGGACTGTTTATTTTATTTTACCTTTATTTAACTAGGCAAGTCAGTTAAGAACAAATTCTTATTTTCAATGACAGCCTAGGAACAGTGGGTTAACTGCCTGTTCAGGGGCAGATTGACAGATTTGTACCTTGTCAGCTCGGGGGTTTGAACTTGCAACCTTCCGGTTACTAGTCCAATGCTCTAACCACTAGGCTACCCTGCCGCCCCACTGTACTGGACTACACAGGACTAAACTGGACTATACTGGACTGTACTGCACTGTACTGGACTATACTGGATCTACATGGGACTACACTGGACTATAATGGACTATACTGGACTGTACTGGATCTACACGGGACTATACTGGATTATGCTGGATTGTACTGTACTATACTGGATCTACACTGGACTATACTGGACTGTACTGGACTATACTGGACTGTACTGGACTATACTGGACTGTACTGAACTCTACTGGACTGTACTGGATCTACACTGGACTATACTGGACTGTACTGGACTATACTGGACTGTACTGGACTATACTGGACTGTACTGGACTATACTGGACTGTACTGGACTATACTGGACTATATTGGACTGTACTGGCCTGTACTGGACTATACTGGACTATACTGGACTGTGCTGGACTGTACTGGACTATACTGGACTATACTGGACTGTACTGGCCTGTACTGGACTATACTGGACAGTACTGGACTATACTGAATCTACACGGGACTATACTGGACTGTACTGGATCTACACAGGACTATACTGGACTGTACTGGACTGTACTGGACTGTACTGGACTAACCCGGACTGTACTGGACTATACCGGACTGTACCGGACTGTACTGGACTGTACTGGACTGGACTGGACTGTACTGGACTGGACTGTACTGGACTATACCGGACTATACTGGATCTACACGGGACTATACTGGACTATACTGGATTATGCTGGATTGTACTGGACTATACTGGACTGTACTGAATCTACCCTGGACTATACTGGACTATACTGGATCTACACTGGACTATACTGGACTGTACTGGACTATACTGGACTCTACTGGACTAAACTGGACTATACTGGACTGTACTGGACTATACTGGACTGTACTGTACTGGACTATACTGGACTGTACTGGACTATACTGGACTGTACAGGACTATACTGGACTGTACTGGACTGTACTGGACTATACTGGATCTGTACTGGACTGTACTGGACTGTACTGGACTATACTGTACTGTACTGGACTATACTGGATCTACAAGGGACGGTACTGGACTATAATGGACTGTACTTGGGAGGCTGGATACATGGATGTGTGGATGGATGGACAGATTTACAAACAAACAACCAGACAGATTGATAGATGGCCTATATTGCACTTTTCACAATCTCCTGTCTAATCCATAACCAATGGTCTACTCTAACTGTATTCATTCAGTCACATTCATCTAATCCCATAATGTTGTTCCTAGGTAAAGCTGTGGTATGACAAAGTGGGCCATCAACTGAACGTCAACGTCCTTCAAGCCATAGACCTGCCCCCCCGACCGGACGGGCGACCCAGGAACCCCTACGTCAAGATGTACTTCCTGCCTGACCGAAGGTAAACCGGTCTCATATTACTAGGGTTAGCATGAAGTTGGTCTTATACCTGTGTAAACACACAGTAATTACTGAAGCATATTACCAGTACAGGGGTTCAACATTGTACATAAACTGTTTTTTAAATGTTTTATATAACAGTAACCAATATACTTTGAACACACTGTCAACACGTTCTCTCCTGATTTGCTTCCTGTCTATGTAGTTTTCTGTTATATTTCACCATCCTCATAGTGAGTCACAGACCCTTATATGGGCACAGTATGTGACAGATACATACATGACTCGCTGACTTCCGTTAACTCTCCTTCTAAGGTTCGTCTCCCCTCTCCTAACATTCCTCTGCCTTCTCCCCTGTCATGTTCCCAGTGATAAGAGCAAGCGCAGGACCAAGACGGTAAAGAAGAGCGCTGGGCCCAAGTGGAACCAGACGTTCCTGTACTCCCACGTCCACCGCAGGGACTTCAGAGAACGCATGCTGGAGATCACTGTCTGGGACCAACCTAGAATACAGGAGGAGGAGAGTGACTTCCTGGGAGAGGTAAGATACACACACACACACACACACACACACACACACACACACACACACACGAACACACGAACACACACAAGACACACACACACACACACACACACACACACACACACACACACACACACGAACACACACACACACACACACACACACACACACACACACACACACACACACACACACACACACACACACACACACACACACACACACACACACACACACACACACACACACACACACACACACACACACACACACACATACACATAGACACACATACTGTTTATAGTACATGTGAATTATATCTTAATTTGTGTGTAAATTATTACTGTTCTCATTTTTTATTCATAGATATTATATTTGTGTGTAAATTATTACTGTTTTCAGATTTGTATTTCATAAATTTGAGATATGTATGAATGTTTTGCTCTTTTGCAAAATGCTATATACCCATTGGTCAGCTGGAATGGAATGTTCGTGTCCTGTATACTTGACTGTGATGTGTGGTTGTCTTACCTGGCTATCTTACGGTAAATGCACTCACTGTAAGTCATTCTGGATAAGATATCCTTGATCATTTCTTTAAACAATAAAAGCTCATTTACCAACATTTGTGAAAATGAATATGTAGCGGTTTGAAGTGAAACGCTTCATAAACATACAGTATACACAGAAAACAAAACACACACATTCATTTGCACGTATCCGCACACACTTGCAAACTCAAACACGCACAGAGAACCACAGATGGACGCCATGATGTCCTCTATGCTGACGTTGTCTTGTTCTGTATGTCTCTGACTTTCTCTCCTCCTCCTTCTTCCCTCTCTTCCCTCTCACTCCTAGATCCTGATAGAGCTGGAGACTGCCCTGCTGGACGACGTTCCTCACTGGTATAAACTCCAGACCCACGACGTGTCCTCTCTACCTCTGCCCCAGCCATCCCCTTACCTCCCGCGCAGACACGCCTCTCACGACAGCCCCAGCAAGAAACTACAGAGTAAGTGTGTGTGTGTGTGTGTGTGTGTGTGTGTGTGTGTGTGTGTGTGTGTGTGTGTGTGTGTGTGTGTGTGTGTGTGTGTGTGTGTGTGTGTGTGTGTGTGTGTGTGTGTGTTGCGTGCGTGCGTACGTGCGTGAGAGTGCGAGAGTGCGTGAGAGTGCGAGAGTGTGTGTGCTTGCATGCATGCGTGCGTTTGTGTGTGTATGTGTGTACAGTATATACATTATGTGTGTGTGTGTGTGTGATGTATTGACCCTGACCTCGGCATATAGATTCTCCCTGCTACAGTATGCCAAGATGAACTTCCTATGAACTTGTCTCCTGTGTGTGTGAGATCGAAACGCAACTGCCATGGAAATTCTCAACCCTTCTGTGTGTAAACTCTCTACCCTACTGCGTGTAAACCCTCTACCCTACTGTGTGTGTGTAACCCTACCTTGTGTGTGTGTGTGTGTGTGTGTGTGCGTGTCTGTCCACCGTTGTGCAGGGTCCCATCGCATCATTGACACAGAGTTTGATGATACAGGTATAGCGGTAGTATCTGAAGGTGGGTGGGGGGGGGCATGGTTACTGTTACCCAGCTTCAAGTAGTGAGAGTTCAGCACTGGAGGAGAGAGGTGTGACCACTTTACAGCTCCCCTCATACCCCAGCCTATCTAACCATGGGCTACTTCATTTGATCCCAACTGACAACCTCAGAGATGTTTTTACATCGGGGGAAAAACGTCATTGGTTCCCAATTTTACCCCTTACTTTGGATTTAACTCTGATTTAAAACAGGCAGGGGCACTTCTACCAGCCCCTTTGTAATACCAACGTATACTGCAACGACACTATGGTATCACTACAATTCTATTATGGTATGTGTTCTGCCATGATACTGTACACAGCCTTTCTCCTCCTCTGCCGGACTGTAGTAATGCAGCTTGTAGAGCAGATCCACTGGGAGCACTGAGTGCATGGAGCTATAGAGCCGTGATGTCGCTGTCCATTCCACTGACGCTGTCACCTGCATGTCTGGTAGTAGAGCCTGAAGTAGTAGTGACTCCGCACAAGATAAGGATACGGTGTATAGACCAGTGCCTGATTCACACCATAGGGTCAACACGAACTGTGCTGTTCTGGCTCGGCTATTTCAAAAAGGGTACAAGGCTAACTTAGCCTGGGTGCCAGTCAGTTTCTGCCTTTAGCCAAGTTGCCGTTGCAAGCTGGCAATGGGGGAACTTTGTGGAATGCAGAAACAGTCCGGTACACAAGTTAGCTCAATACCTGGTGTAACTATCCAATGCAACTCTTCAAATGTAACCAAAAATCTTCCAGTGTAAAATATCCCACTGATGTGCAACAGTTTGCAGTCTGTATCATTTGTCCTCTCAGCTCCCTCACGTAGCATGGGTTTGATCAGACTAGAGCTGCTATGGGCCACTGTATTAATAGAAGCTGAGCACCAGCATGATCTCTGTAGTTTTGGGAAAACCAAGCGCTCACCAGAAGGCGTAGTGGATGTTGAGTGGCGGCGCTCAACACTGACACATTTTGTCAGCAGGTAACATGCAACAACTGCTGATTCCTCCTCCGTATGTGTGTAGGTGCAGAGCGTAACTCGAGGGAGAGGGAGAGGAACAGCACCCTGACTGTCCCAGAGCAGCAGAGACTGGCCCAGCACCGCTCCAGATCTGTGTCCCCTCACCGCGAGGACATAACAAGGGCCCGCTCCCGCCCTGCACACGTCCCCATGCAGAGGTAGCTGCAGTTTCTGTATCACACAGATATACCTAAACTATGTAGCCATACATCGGAATCACGTTGTTGTGGTTCTCCACGAGACTACACCCACGCTGCCTGGTTCTCCACGAGACTACACCCACACACATCTGCATTTTTCTTTTTCTTTCTTTCTTTCTTTCTTTCTTTCTTTCTTTCTTTCTTTCTTTCTTTCTTTCTCTCTCTCTCTCTCTCTCTCTCTCTCTCTCTCGCTCTTTCTCTCTTGCTCTTTCTCTCTCACTCTTTCTTTTCTTTTCTCTTTCTCTCTTGCTCTCTCTCTCTCACTCTCTCTCTTACTCTTTCTTTCTTCTCTCTTTCTCTCTCACACTCTCTCTCTCTCACTCTTTCTTCCTTTCTTTCTTTCTTTCTCTCTCTCTCTCGCACAATCTCTCCCTCTTTTTCTCGTGCTCTCTTTCTCTCTCTATCTCTATACATTGCCTTGCGAAAGTATTCACCCGCCTTGACATTTTTCCTATTTTGTTGCCTAAAAACCTGGAATTAAAATATATATATATATTTTTTTTTTTTTTGGGGGGGGGGGGGTTGTATCATTTGATTTACACAACATGCCTACCACTTTGAAGATGCAAAATATTTTTTATTGTGAAACAAACAGAAAACAGAAGACTTGAGTGTGCATAACTATTCACCCCCCCCCCCTCCAGAGTCAATGCTTTGTAGAGCCACCTTTTGCAGCAATTACAGCTGCAAGTCTCTTGGGATTTGTCTCTCTAAGCTTGGCACATCTAGCCACTGGGATTTTTGCCCATTCTTCAAGGCAAAACTGCTCCAGCTCCTTCAAGATGGATGGGTTCCTGCTGGTGTACAGCAATCTTTAAATAATACCACAGATGTTCAATTGGATTGAGGTCTGGGCTATGACTACTTCATTCTTAATTAAACCCTGCAAGTGTTGCTTTAGCAGTATGCTTAGGGTCATTGTCCTGCTGGAAGGTGAACCTCCGTCCCAGTCTCATATTTCTGGAAGACTGAAACAGGTTTCCCTCAAGAATTTCCCTGTATTTAGCGCCATCCATCATTCCTTCAATTCTGACCAGTTTCCCAGTCCCTGTCGATGAAAAACATCCCCACAGCATTATGCTGCAACCACCATGCTTCACTGTGAGGATGGTGTTCTCGGGGTGATGGGAGGTATTGGGTTTGTGCCAGATATAGCATTTTCCTCCATGGCCAAAAAGCTACATTTTAGTCTCATCTGACCAGAGTATCTTCTTCCATATGTTTGGGAAGTCTCCCATATGCCTTTTGGCGGACACCAAACAGTGTTTGCTTATTTTTTTCTTTAAGCAATGGCTTTTTTCTGGCCATGCTTCTGTAAAGCCCAGCTCTGTGGAGTGTACGGCTTAAAGTGGTTCTATGGACAGATACTCCAATCTCCGCTGTGGAGCTTTGCAGCTCCATCATGGCTATCTTTGGTCTCTTTGTTGTCTCTCTGATTAATAACCTCCTTGCCTGGTATGTGAGTTTTGGTGGGCGGCCCTCTTTTGGCAGGATTGTTGTGGTGCCATATTCTTTCCATTTTTTAATGATGGATTTAATGGTGCTCCGTGGGATGTTCAAAGTTTCTGATATTTTTTTATAACCCAACCCCGATCTGTACTTCTCCACAACCTTGTCCCTGACCTGTTTGGAGAGCTCCTTGGTCTTCATGGTGCCGCTTGCTTGGTGGTGCCCCTAGCTTAGTGGTGTTGCAGACTCTGGGGCCTTTCAAAACAGGTGTATATATACTGGGCTCATGTGACGGATCATGTGACACTTAGATTGCACACAGGTGGACTTTATTTAATTAATTATGTGACTTCTGAAGGTAATTGGTTTCGCCAGATCTTATTTAGAAGCTTCATAGCAAAGGGGTGAATACATATGCACACATCACTTTTCTGTTTAGAATTTTTTCCAATTTTTTGAAACAAGTTATTTTTTTAACTTCACCAATTTGGACTATTTTGTGTGTCCATTGCATGAAATCCAAATAAAAATACATTTAAATTACAGGTTGTAATGCAACAAAATAGGAAAAATGTCAAGGGGGTGAATACTTTTGCTATGCACTGTATATATAGAGTACCAGTTTGGACACTGCTACTCATTCAAGGGTTTTTCTTTCTACTATTTTCTACATTGTAGAATAATAGTGAAGACACTATGAAATAACACATATGGAATCATGTAGTAACCAAAAAAGTGCTAAACAAATCAAAATATATTTTACATTTGATATTCTTCAAAGTAGCCACCCTTTGCCTTGATGACAGCTTTACACACTCTTGGCATTCTCTCAACCAGCTTAATGAGGTAATCACCTGTAATCCATTTCAATTAACAGGTGTGCCTGGTTAAAAGTTATGTTGTGGAATTTATTTCCTTCCAAATGCATTTGAGCCAATCAGTTGTGTTGTGACAAGGTAGGGGTGGTATACAGAAAATAGCCCTATTTGGTAAAATTCCAAGTCCATCTAATGGCAAGAGCAGCTCAAATAAGCAAAGTGAAACGACAGTTCGTCATTACTTTAAGACATGAAGGTCATTCAATACGGAAAAACCATCAAGCGCTATGATGAAACTGGCTCTCATGAGGACTGCCACAGGAAAGGAAGGCCCAGAGTTACCTCTGATGCAGAAGATAACTTCATTACAGTTACCAGCCTCAGAAATTGCAGCTCAAATAAATGCTTCACAGAGTTCAAGTAACGGAAACATCTCAACATCAACTGTTCAGAGGAGACTGCGTGAATCAGGGCTTCATAGTCGAATTGCTGCAAAGAAACCAGTACTAAAGGACACCAATAAGAAGAAGGGACTTGCTTGGGCCAAGAAACACGAGCAATGGACATTAGACAGGTGGAAATCTGTCATTTGGTCTGATGAGTCCAAATATCAGATTTTTGGTTCCAACCGCCGTGTTTTTGTGAGACACAGGGTAGGTGAACGGATGATCGCCGCTTGTTTGGTTCCCACGTGAAGCATGGAGGAGGAGGTGTGATGGTTTGGGGGTGCTTTGCTGGTGACACTGTCAGTGATTTATTTAGAATTCAAGGCACACTTAACCTGCATGGCTAGCACAGCATTCTACAGCGATACGCCATCCCATCTGATTTGCGCTTAGTAGGACTGTCATTTGTTTCTCAACAGGACAATGATCCAACACACTTCCGGGCTATGTAAGGGCTATTTGACCAAGAAGGAGAGTGATAGAATGCTGCATCAGATGACCTGGCCTCCACAATCACCCAACCTCAACCAAATTGAGATGGTTTGGGATGAGTTGGACCACAGAGTGGAGAAAAAGCAGCCAACAAGTGCTCAGCATATGTGGGAACTCCTTCAAGACTGTTGGAAAAGCATTCCCTGATGAAGCTGGTTGAGAGAATGCCAAGAGTGTGCAAAGCTGTCATCAAGGCAAAGGGTGGCTACTTTGAAGAATCTAAAATGTAAAATATATTTTGATTTGTTTTACACTTTTTTGGCTATTACGTGATTCCATATGTGCTATTTCTAGGTTTTCATGTCTTCACTATTATTCACATTCATTCATGACTCTTCAGCACACTCTTATGACTCAAATCAATTACCTTTTATGTCCACCCTATGACAAAACCAACGTTATTAGCGAAATGTTATCACAGTAACACTCAGTAACCAAAACCTCAGTAACACTCCTCTCTATGTCCTACCCCATCAGGAGTCTGGATGAGATCCATCAGAACCGCCACCACTCCTGCTCCCCCTCTCGTTACCATGACTCCCACGGGGAGCACCGCTCCGGGGACTCGGACTACGAGTACTCCGAGGACAGGTAACATCACCCAGACAGTGGTGGCTGGTGGCCTTTGTTTATTAGGGAGGAGGTTAGACGTTAGATGCTGGAGTTTAAGATTACAGCCGGTCTGAGAATAGTTTGGTGGTTTATGGCAGGGAGAGAGTGTGTGCAGGTTATGCAGTGAAGTTCCAGTGTTTGTGTAGAATACGGAGATACTTTGGTGTATCTTATTTGAGTAGAGCTTTGAGTTCAATATAGGAGTTGATGTCGACATGGTTTCCTCCTTATTTTGTTCATTTGCAATGAAGTACCTGTAGAAGTGCAGTATTCCTTTATGCCCAATCATTTCAAAGAGGTTGACCACCAGCTTTTAATTTTTGAGGTTGAAAGTGTCGGATACTCCAAAGACAAGTGGAATAGCAGGCTGCATTAGTACTGTTCTATACTAATAATACTAATAATCACTAATACGACTAACAGTCTAATGCAAAAGGTTAATATCATATTTATTATTATTGATGCTGAATCAAAATTATGATTTCATGATTTCTTCTCATTCATTTCTCATGAGCGGCTTTGTCTGATTTGACCATCCTCTTACGTTGTTGTTTTTGACTGGTTGTTCGGTTCACCCATCGCCATGGCAATCACAGTGAGGTCCTCGAGATGCACAGGTCTATCCGAGGCGGGAGTGCCGAGTGCCTGCACACAAACAGGTAAACAAAAACAACAACAACCAAAAAGCCAGAGACGTTACTGTTATCGTCCCTACCCACCATCTTTCTTCTATTGTATTACCCATCATTCTTTGCATTGTCATTCAATGTCAACAGCGCCATGTTATCTCTGTCAGTGATACTACAGTCTATGGTTGTGATATAGAGAGTGTATGTTATGTATCACGTGGCAACGTTTTTGTTTAATGTGATGTGTTCCTATTCCATGTGCTGCATCAATGTGCTGCTTTTTGTCTACCTGCATAGAAGGTGGACAATGTGAAAGTCGTCTTTGTGATGTAATTCGGCTTGATCTAGTTGTAGAATATCGATGAATTCGTTCCAGACACAAAGGGACATGTTTTTTCACCCGAGAGGCCAAACGTAGTACCACACACTCTCCATGACACCATAAAAACATTGAGTTTATGTTGGGTTTCAAACAGATTATAATAGATTCCAGAACAGCTCTATCGTTGACCTCACAATAGTATGAAAATCACTCTTGGTGAATGACATTTTTGTCTGAACATTTGATCTATAGCAGATGAATGTTATTTTTGCCTGGACGTTTTATTTATACAATTGTATTGTTCTTTTCCCCCTCTTCTGTTTTTCTTCTCCTCTCAATCAATGCACGGTCTACACTCAAATAACTACACAGGGGCGTAGCTAGGTCCAGCAATACACTACCACCCAAAATGCCCCTATTAGTCAATGGTATACACAAGGACATATACAGGTAAGAGAGTAGAATAAGAAAACCCTGCTCTCTTTCCCTTTTCTCTTCCCCAAAACCTGAACTCAACTCATCGTTGGCATTTTGTGGCTTATGACGTTGTATCAACGTTCTCTCAACGTAATTGATTCCCCACCCCGACTCCTAACAGAGCTTTTCTGAATCGATGTGGAACCACTCTCCCAGGGTGTCTCAGGGGGAGTTGGGATATGCAAAAAAACACATTTCCAATTGGACAAATATAAGCGTCCACCAAATGATTATTGATTATAATATGATGACCCTGGACCAGATCTGTTACACTAGTACTATAGTAGTACTTCACTGTCTATTTTAATACTATAATCCTATGTACTGTCCTATATACAGTAGATATATTACATGCTTGGTTTCCCCATGCTATAATGCTTTGACATGTGCAACTTAAAATCTGTTTAGATGGACTTATATAATCAGCATTACATTTAATCTCCATACATATAATGAACGGCAGGACAGTCCCTCATCCCTACTTTCACCGTGTCCTCTGTTGTCGTCTATGTCTTGGGCCTCCATCAGACAATCCCCCATCACTACACCGTAGTTGGGGAGAGGAAATACTGAGAATGGGGATTAGGATGGAGCAGATGTGATATTCTGGTGTCAAACCTGGATATTCCTCCTCCGTGCCTCAAGCTTCAGGGATGTCCATCTGACGTTTTTATTGCATTGCTGTTTTTATATGGTTTGTTTGTTGACTTCAGTGCCACTGTTGGGTTTCCTTGTACGTCTTTATCATGGTTCATTATTTGGCCTCTCATTCCCTTTGCATGCACGTCAAATCTAGGTTTTCTTTCCCTTTCTTGCATGCGTCTATACCATCCACCACGGATTCACGCGCGTGTAGCAACACCCTCCCTGCATGCCTAAAGAGCAAGCCTCCCCGGGGGCATCAGGGAGGGGGCGGTCCTGCCTCCCGTAGCGTCCTCACGCACCGTGTGCTCAGGTTCACTGATGAGGTCACCGTTAGGTAAGAAACCCATTACCCCGGACAGACGTCCTACTCGCTCCCTTCGTCCTCTGCCCTTCCACCCCCAACGGACTTCACCTCTCCACCCCCGGCCCCACGGGTGATCCTCTCCCACCGCCTAACAGGCCTGCCTTTGCACTCCACCATCCATCCCTTTGTGAGGGATCGAATGCTCATCCTTAACCTCAACTTGTGGAAGACCACAGGACACACAACAGGGTTGACTGTATTAAACAGCAAGTCCTTATTGGCACACTGCAACCCATAGCATACATTGGGGCTCTGTGTCATGTGAGGCATGTGATGCCAGTTGGACACAGCATCTTTTCCAGTGTTGTGTTGACGTCCATGGCTCCAACAAAGACCATGACATGACAAATGACAAGGTCCTCGACTGTAGTAGGCTCCCTGCCAGAGAGAAGGGAGAGAGAAAGAGATTGTGTGTGTGTGATAGAGTATTTGTGCTGAAGTATGTCTGCTCACGCAAATCTCACCCAGTCCACTCTCCTCTTCCACCAAGAGCAAGTTCCCATGGCAACGCTCCAACCTTCCCATCAGGTGGACTGACTGTACAGTATGGCCGCAAAGGACCGCTACTGTAATGAATGGAGGTTTACAACCCCCTTATAAGTTGTATCTAATGTTTGTTCCTTCTTTTCTTTCTGTTTCCTCGTTTCCCCCTCCCACCTCTATTTGCAATTCCTTCCTTCTGTCTTGGACTCTTTATTTCCCTCGATTCTCTCTCTCTTGCTTTGTTTTTTTCTCACTCTACCATTCCTTGTCTCTGTCTTGCACGCTTCCTTTCACTCTGTCCCACCTCTTCCTCTTTTCCCTTCCTTCTCTTCCCTCTGTGCTACTGTAGTGATCTGCAGCCCAGTCTGGACCGGGTGAGGAGTGCCAGCACCACCTGCCTCAGACCTGACACCAACCTCCACTCTCCTGATAGAGACAGGTACACACACACCAGCATCCACTCTCCTGATAGAGACAGGTACACACACACCAGCATCCACTCTCCTGATAGAGATAGGTACACACACACACACCAACCTCCACTCTCCTTATAGAGACAGGTACACCCACACCAGCATCCACTCTCCTGATAGAGGCAGGTACACACACACCAACCTCCACTCTCCTGATAGAGACAGGTACACACACACACAACCTCCACTCTCCTGATAGAGACAGGTACACACACACCAGCATCCACTCTCCTGATAGAGACAGGTACACACACACCAACCTCCACTCTCCTTATAGAGACAGGTACACACACACACCAACCTCCACTCTCCTGATAAAGACAGGTACACACACACCAACCTCCACTCTCCTGATAAAGACAGGTACACACACACCAACCTCCACTCTCCTGATAGAGACAGGTACACACACACACCAGCATCCACTCTCCTGATAAAGACAGGTACACACACACCAACCTCCACTCTCCTGATAGAGACAGGTACACACACACCAGCATCCACTCTCCTGATAGAGACAGGTACACACACACCAGCATCCACTCTCCTGATAGAGACAGGTACACACACTCTCCACTCTCCTGATAGAGACAGGTACACACACACACCAACCTCCACTCTCCTGATAAAGACAGGTACACACACACCAACCTCCACTCTCCTGATAGAGACAGGTACACACACACAAGCATCCACTCTCCTGATAGAGACAGGTACACACACACACCAACCTCCACTCTCCTGATAAAGACAGGTACACACACACACCAACCTCCACTCTCCTTATAGAGACAGGTACACACACACACCAACCTCCACTCTCCTGATAAAGACAGGTACACACACACCAACCTCCACTCTCCTGATAGAGACAGGTACACACACCACTCTCCACTCTCCTGATAGAGACAGGTACACACACACACCAACCTCCACTCTCCTGATAAAGACAGGTACACACACACCAACCTCCACTCTCCTGATAGAGACAGGTACACACACACCAGCATCCACTCTCCTGATAGAGACAGGTACACACACACCACTCTCCACTCTCCTGATAGAGACAGGTACACACACACACCAACCTCCACTCTCCTGATAAAGACAGGTACACACACACCAACCTCCACTCTCCTGATAAAGACAGGTACACACACACCAACCTCCACTCTCCTGATAGAGACAGGTACACACACACCAGCATCCACTCTCCTGATAGAGACAGGTACACACACACACCATCCTCCTCTATAGGAGATAACCTACTGCACCTCCTTTTCTGGGTTTACAATGTTTATTTAGTAGTTGAACATTTCTTTATTCTCTCAAATACTGTAAAAAAAACAATCATTTGAGTGTTCTATTTTCCCAGAGTATACCAATACGTTGAATCAACAAAGATTCAATATCACTTCACCCGTTCTTGTCATGCATGTTATCTATCAATTTTTCACCACTAGCTCCTCCGTGTATATTGAGAGGTGCTGGCAACACAGTGACTACACAATAACAGCTCTTTCACATTGACCTGCACAATAATTCACACCTACTGTCGCTGACTGTTTTGGCCAGCAGAGGCATTCTAGTTGCCAGGGAATCCCAATGCTTTTATCTCGTTCTAAACTAACATGAATCCAGCCCTCCCTCCACTCACTGTGTCCATCTCCCTGTTTCCCCACCTGGGGGATGCCTCACCCCACCACACCTCCAGATGCTCCAACTCTCTGCCCCGCAGACAGCCTGCAGGCCCCAGGATTTTAGTAGAGCAGGCCTCCCCAGAGGAAGAAAGGTACTGGGTACCGACCTAGCCCTACCCTTACCTCCCAGGACCCAAGCTGCAGTCCTGCTACTGTACTTGCTTAGCACTGCGTGGCTACTATAGTTTTCCTCTTAACCATAAGCCTAACCCTTGCGCTAGCCCTGCCCTAAACCTAACCCTAACCCCGCACTTTATAGTTTTCCTAGATGTTCTAGATTACAGTGTAAGCTGGTGGGTTGTTGTAACGCTGCAGTTACTGCTCCTCTTGCTGCTTCACCTTACTGACCTGCACCTGACTTCCTGCTTCCTCTGCTACACATCTGACTTCCACGTGCTCTGTTGTCATGGTGTTGTCATGTTTCTGTTCTGAACAGTTAGTAGCAAGTAATGTAGTAGTGCAACATAGTCGGCTAACATGTTGCATCAACATTTTTTTGGAAGCAAAATCATTTCAGCCAAATCGTGTCTTTTATTTTAAATAAAACACCAGCCGACCACGCATTAAAGATCCGTCTTTAGTTTTGTTTCTCCATTGGGTTACCCATCCTCCATTTTGTCTTCTTCTCATGTCCTCCATGTCACAGGCAGTCAGGGAGCCTGGGTAGACCTGACAGTCAGAGAGGTAACAGCAAGAAAGGCCTGGAGGCTGACAGGTAAGGTCATTCTTTCATTCATTCATTCACCCCATCCCTCTCTCATACACCCCCATTCACCCCATCCCTCTCTCATACACCCCCATTCACCCCATCCCTCTCTCATACACCCCCATTCATCCTGTCCTCTATCTGGATGGAGATCATCACTCTTCAAATCTAGAATGTGTTGACGTCTGATGTCAATCTGAATTGTTACAGATTGTGACTTTGCTGTGAATATAATTTAGCAGCACAGCAAAACCTTTTCTAAATGAGCGTTGTTAAGATGTACTGTCAGTAGACCCATAGCCCTAGTTCTGTGTTTTCTTGAATTGTTATGTCCTTCATTTATTGTGTTCCTTCATTATGTTGTATATGATTTACATTGTGGGCCATAAGGTCCTTCATTATGTATGATTTATATAACGATTTACATTTTACATTGTGGGCCATAAGGTCCTTCATTATGTTTTATATGATTTACATTGTGGGCCATAAGGTCCTTCATTATGTTGTATATGATTTACATTGTGGGCCATAAGGTCCTTCATTATGTTGTATATGATTTACATTGTGGGCCATAAGGTCCTTCATTATGTTGTATATGATTTACATTGTGGGCCATAAGGTCCTTCATTATGTTGAATATGATTTACATTGTGGGCCATAAGGTCCTTCATTATGTTGTATATGATTTACATTGTGGGCCATAAGGTCCTTCATTATGTTGTATATGATTTACATTGTGGGCCATAAGGTCCTTCATTATGTTGTATATGATTTACATTGTGGGCCATAAGGTCCTTCATTATGTTGAATATGATTTACATTGTGGGCCATAAGGTCCTTCATTATGTTGTATATGATTTACATTGTGGGCCATAAGGTCCTTCATTATGTTGTATATGATTTACATTGTGGGCCATAAGGTCCTTCATTATGTTGAATATGATTTACATTGTGGGCCATAAGGTCCTTCATTATGTTGTATATGATTTACATTGTGGGCCATAAGGTCCTTCATTATGTTGTATATGATTTACATTGTGGGCCATAAGGTCCTTCATTATGTTGTATATGATTTACATTGTGGGCCATAAGGTCCTTCATTATGTTGTATATTATTTACATTGTGGGCCATAAGTTCCTTCATTATGTTGTATATGATTTACATTGTGGGCCATAAGGTCCTTCATTATGTTGTATATGATTTACATTGTGGGCCATAAGTTCCTTCATTATGTTGTATATGATTTACATTGTGGGCCATAAGGTCTTTCATTATGTTGTATATGATTTACATTGTGGGCCATAAGGTCCTTCATTATGTTGTATATGATTTACATTGTGGGCCATGAGTTTCTTCATTATGTTTTTATGATTTACATTTGTTACCATTTATATCATTTCGCTTTCTTTCGTTTGTTTGTTCTTTTCTTTCCACGTGGCCTGTTGATGCCAGTCGTATCCAGCCCACCTCTATACTGAGGGGCAGTAGGGGGAGAGGGGGACCGCTGCGCCCCTTTAACCAGACACCCCTGGGGGGATCTGCCCCTAACTCACCACGACAGGACAGGTGCATGCTGGTGCCCTAACATTCACACCCTTACAACCCCTTGTTGTACCCCTTCGTCTCGTTTTGACCTCTGTGCTCCCTATACCTCACTGTTCTGCTGCTCCTATTGATTGTGGGAGCAGTAAACCAATCCTATTGGTTCCCTCTAGTGTATGGTCAAGGATGTAGCCACCCTGGGTTTTATATATGCTGGAATGGGCCTACTGTGGAGGAGTTGAACTCATTCACTTGTATTTCATTTCTCTTTCTCCTTTTCTCTCTTTTTCTGTCTCTTGTCTCTCTCTCTCAGAACACACACCCACAGCCCCTCCCCTCCTACGGGGACTCCCCAGTCAGGTCGCAGGGGCAGACAGCTGCCACAGGTTCCTGCCAGAAGCAGCAGTGTAGAGCAAGGTAGGTTGTCAAGGAGTGTGTGTGTGTGTGTGTGTGTCTGTGTGTGTGTGTGTGTGTCTCTGTCTTTATCTGTGTCTGTGTCTGTGTCTGTGTCTGTGTCTGTGTCTGTGTCTGTGTCTGTGTCTGTGGCTGTGGCTGTGGCTGTGGCTGTGGCTGTGGCTGTGCGTGTCGGGATGTGTCTTGTACTACAACTGAGTGTATGAAATCATAACTCCGACCATTCAAAACCATTTTGTCTGAGTATTCTTCCTCACGTTCCTCATTCTCTTCTACCTCCATGTACATGAAGACAATATACCTGTAGATAATAAACCTGTTGCTGCTAGTAAACCTAATGAAAAAGGTAATTATATGGCACAAATGTTTCTGACCCAACTTTATATTATGTTTTAGATTTTAGACCCTTTCTATCCAGTAGATGTGATTTTCCTTTTCCCTCTTTATATCCCCCAACAATTATGACCCTCTGTGCACGCTGTAGTATTCCGTACATGACATCTAATGAAAGTGATGCACAGCATGCGCCTCCTAGTGTCCAAATAGAGCAATGACACTAAGAGTACAGTACAGTTGTCTAATACCTCCAATCACCTCCTGCTTCCTCTGTTCACCTTGTTCCCGGGTGAAGTTTCAACTAGGTACAGATCTAGGATCAGATTTCCCTTCCCCGAATCCTAACCTTAAACATAAGTAGGGGAAATGTAAAACTGACCCAAGATCAGCATTTAGGAGCAACTTCACCCTACATCGTTCACCTTCACTGTCATTCACCTGAGAGGTTGTGTGTTTCTTGTGTAATTTACTGTATTATTACTGTATTCATGAATGAAGTCATTTCCTCCCAGCTCTAGCAGTAGAGGAGCGAGCCAGACAGATGAACATGAAAGTACATTCCTACCGGCCTTCAGGCTCCCATGACCCCGAGACGAACCTCAAGACCAAACGAGAGGTCAGTACTGTTGCATCTCTCTGCTGAAAGACAGGCACTATTTCCTGGTCCACCTTAACATTACAACTCTGTTGTAGTTACATAGATCTAGACCTCGAGCTACAATATATTAACTGTCGTTCAAGATGGCCACTGTCCTCCACATATAAAAAGTTGGAGAGTTTTCCATGCTGATTAATTTTTCATTGTCAGTTTCAACATCGATGCCACTTTGGGTATTGAGGAGCAGTGGTGTAAAGTACTTAGATAAATATACTTGAAAGTACCACTTAAGTAGTTTTGGGGGGTATCTGTATTTTACTTTACTATTTATATTTTTCACTTCACTACATTTTTAAAGAAAATAATCTACTTTTTACTCTATACAGTTTCGCTGAAACCCAAAAGTACTCGTTACATTTTGAATGCTTAGCAGGACAGGAAAATGGTCAAGTTCATGCACTTAACCAAGAGAACATCCCTGGTCATCCCTATTGCCTCTGATCTGGTGGACTCACAAAACACAAATGCTTAATTTGTAAATGATATCTGAATGTTGGAGTGTGCTCCTGGCTATCCGTATATTAAAAAACAAGAACATAGTGCCTTCTGGTCTTTGAAATGATTTCTACTTTTACTTTTACTTTCAATACTTAAGTATATTTTAGCAATTACTTTTACTTTTGAGACTTAAGTATAATTAAAACCAAATACTTTTAGACTTTTACCTCAAGTAGTATTTTACTTGAGTCCTTTTCTATTAAGGTATCTTTACTTTTACTCAAGTATGACAATTGGGTCGTTTTTCCACCACTGTTGGGGAGCAGATCTACACATGAACCTCAGCTAGACACCAGTATTTTATTGGACCTACTGTATGTACAGTAACTATGTACAGTAACTATGTACAGTAACTATGTACAGTAACTATATACAGTAACTATGTACAGTAACTATCTTCCTCTCTCCTCTCTCACCTCCTTCAGATGTATGCGGATCAGCGGCGGAGCTCTGACAACGTGTCGGCCCGCTCGTCAGACAGCGACATGAGTGACGCGTCGGCCCTATCCCGCGCCAGCAGTGCCTCACGCCTCAGCAGCACCTCCTACATGTCCATCCAATCAGAACGCCCGCGCGGGAGGCTCAGGTCGGTACCCTGCTCGACACTTTCATTGAGTTTCATATGTTCTTACAAGATCATTTACAAGGTAATTGGGCATCAATAACCGATTGAAGATATTGAAGAAATCAAAAGCATAGTGTGGAGTTTGTTCTTCTGTCAGTCGTGGATGCCCGTTCTTTTATCAGTCTGTGTTCCTTTCGTCTGTCTTTTTTCTGCATGCTAATGGGTGCACGTTTCAATCTTTTTGCATGATCGTGTTTCTCTGTGAATACTTGCATTGCATACACACAAACACACACGGTGGGGAAACCCAAAATGAATGGACACAGGTCCAAGTCTTTAGAGGACGAGAAGAAGGAGAGGAGGATCTCGTGGGGGATGAATGGAGAGCAGGAGAGGATGAGGGCAGCAGGGAAGAGACGGTTCTCTCAAGAGCTGAAGAGGAGGAGACACACTGTGTCTGGGGACCCCAAAGACGCCAGGTAAAGAAAAGAGAAAAGGTCCTTTGCTCCGTCACGGGATGGAGGGACCTACAATGGGCCATGGCAGACAAGGGCCCATATTTTAGGGACCTCACATAATCGCTGTGTACCCACTAAGCATGGTCCCCGTATCCCTATTGCTCCTGTTGTGACCTGTAAACAGCCTCAACCACCTACTGTAACTGTCACCTAGTGTCCCCTCAAACCTACCTGGCTATACATCACGTGTCAAACTCATTCCAAGGATGGCCAAGTGTCTGCGGGTTTTCGCTCCACCCTTATACTTGATTGATGGATAAAGGTCACTAATTAGTAAGGAAATCCTCTCACCTGGTTGTCTTGGTCTTAATTGAAGTGAAAGACCAAAAACCTGCTGCAGTCGGCCCTCCGTTGAATGAGTTTGACACCCCTGCTTTACGTGTACAAACTAGTGTCCCCTCAAACCCACCTGCCTTACATGTAAAAACGAGTGTCCCCTAAAACCCACCAGCCTTACTTGTAAAAATTAGTGTCCCCTAAAACCCACCACAGTCTTATTATACTTTCTTAGCCAACCATCCCATAGTTCTATAACCCCAACGGACTCACTCACATAACCCCACCCATAACTTCGCTCCCCGCACAACCCTAACGTCCCTATGGCTGACCAGTCCAGTCAACCACAGCCTGCCTGCTGACACGGACAAATGACCCAATCCCCTGAGCCTCACCTAGGCAGGCCCTTATTAACAGCCTAATGTTTTGAAGTCTGTGTGTGTGTGTGTGTGTGTGTGTGTGTGTGTGTGTGTGTGTGTGTGTGTGTGTGTGTGTGTGTGTGTGTGTGTGTGTGTGTGTGTGTGTGTGTGTGTGTGTGTGTGTGTGTGTGTGTGTGTGTGTGTGTGTGTGTGTGTGTGTGTGTGTGTGTGTGTGTGTGTGAGTGTGTGCGTGCGTGCGTGCGTGTGCGTGTGCGCGTGCGTGTGAGTGTCAATCCAAACAGAGTGGTTATAAAACAGAGGGCCCAAGGTCTTTGACATATGTTCTAAGAGATAGATCATGGCTATTGTGCAACTCAGAGAGAATGGAATGTGGTGGGTTGTTCGCTGGTTGCTCAGATTGCTGCAGACTGGCTCCAGGTCAGTTTGAAAGTACCCAATAAGAGATATTGGATTCATACAGTATATTGAAGACTGGTTAAGGCAGCAGCTACTCTTCCTGGTGTCCAGCAAAATGAAGGCAGTTATACAATTTTAAAAACATTACAATACATTCACAACAGATTTCACAGCATATTAAGTGTGTGCCATCAGGCCCCTAATCTACTACAACACATATCTACAACACATAATCCATGTGTACGTGTGTGTATAGTGCGTATGTTATCTTGTGTTTGTATGTATCTGTCTGTGCCTGTGTTTGTGTTGCTTCACAGTCGGCGCTGTTCATAAGGTGTATTTTTATCTGTTTTTTTTTATCTAATTTTACTGTTTGCATGAGTTACTTGAGGTGGAATAGTAGTCATGTAGTCATGGCTCTATTTACTACTGAGCGCCTCCCATAGTCTGTTCTGGACGTGGGGACTGTGAAGAGACCTCTGGTGGCATGTCTTGTGGGGTATGCATGAGAGGTATTCAACATGTCAATACCTCTCATAAGTACAAGTAGTGATGAAGTCAATATCTCCCCCACTTTGAGCCAGTAGAGATTGACATGCATATTATTAATGTTTTGACCATTGTATCAATATGTTTTGACCATGACAGTTTACAATCCAGGGTTACTCCAAGCAGTTTAATCTCTTCAACCTGCTCAATTACCACATTATTCATTACAAGATTAGGCGAGGTTTAGTGAATGATTTGTCCCAAATACAATGCCTTTAGTTTTACTTGCCTGCCATTCTGAAATTAACTGCAGCTCTTTGTTAAGTGTTGCAGTCATTTCAGTTGCTGTGGTAGCTGACATGTATAGTGTTGCGTCATCTGCAACATAGACACACTGGCTTTACTCAAAGCCAGTGGCATGTCGTTAGTAAAGATTTTTTAAAGTAAGGGGCCTAGACAGCTGCCCTGGGGAATTCCTGATTCTACCTGGATTTTGTTGGAGATGCTTCCATTATAGAACAACCTCTGTGTTCTGTTAGCAGGCAACTCTTTATCCAATATATAGCAGGGGGTGTAAAGCCATAACACATACATTTTTCCAGCAATGAACTATGATCGAAAGTGTCAAAAGCCGCACTGAAGTCAAACAAAACAGACCCCACAATGTTTTTATTATCAATTTATCTCAGCCAATCATCAGTCATTTATGTAAGTGTTGTGCTTGTTGAATGTCCTTCCCTAGAAGCATGCTTGAAAGTCTGTTGTCAATATGTTTACTGAAAAATAGCATTGTATCTGGTCAAACACTATTTTTTCCAAAAGTTTCCAAAGGGTTTGTAACTGGCTGATTGGTCGGCTTTGAGCCAGTAAAGGGGCTTTACTATCCTTAGGTTTGGGAATAACTTTTGCTTTCCTCCAGGCCTTACATGTTATAGTAGGCTTATATTGAAGATTTAACAAATAGGGGTGGCAATATCGTCCACTATCATCCTCAGTAATTTTCCATCCACGTTGTCAGATGCCAGTGGCTTGTCATTGTTCATAGACAACAATCATTTTTTCACCTCTTCCACACTTACTTTATGGAATTCAAAATTACAATGCTTGTCTTTCACAATTTGGTCGGATATACTTGGATGTGTAGTGTCAGTATTTGTTGCTGGCATGTCATGCCTAAATGTTCTATTCTCGCCAAAGAAAAAATCATTAAAGGAGTTGGCAATGTCAGTGGGTTTTGTGATTAATGAGCCATCTGATTCAATGAATGATGGAGCAGAGTTTGCCTTTTTTGCTCAACATTTCATTTAAGGTGATCCAAAGCTTTTTACTATCTGCTTTATGTAATTTATCTTTGTTTCATAGTGTAGTTTTCTTCTTTTTATTCAGTTTAGTCACATGATTTCTCAATTTGAAGTACGTTTGCAGATTGGTTGTACAGCCAGACCTATTTGCCATTTCTTTTGCCTCATCCCTCTCAAACATACAATTTTTCAATTCCTCATCAATCCATGGGGATTTAACAGTTTTACAGTAATTTTGTTAATGGGTGCATGCTTATTAGTAACTGGGATAAGCAATTTCATAAATGTGTCAAGTGCGTTGTCTGATTGCTCCTCATTCCACACCACGGACCAACAAAAATATTCTTTACATCGTCAACATAGAAATCACTACAAAACTTATTGTATGACCTCTTATACACTATATTTGACCCAGCCTTTGGAACTTTGGTTTTCCTAGGTATGGCTACTATATTGTGATCACTACGTACGATGGATCTGGATACTGCATTCAAGCACATTTCTGCAGCATTAGTAAAGATGTGATCAATACATGTTCATGATTTCATTCCTGTGCTGTTTGTAACTACCCTGGTAGCTTGATTGATAACCTGAACCGGGTTGCAGTTACTAGTTACATTTTGAAGCTTTATCTTGAGTGGGCAGCTTGATGAAAGCCAGTCAATATTTTAATCACCTCTCTATTGATATCACATACATTATCAAGCATTTCACACGGCATCCAGATACTGACTGTTAGCACTTGGTGGTCTATAGCAGCTTCCCACCAGAATGGGCTGTAGGTGAGGCAGATGAACCTGTAGCCATATTACTTCAACAGTATTTAACATGAGATCCTAAGCATTACTGGAATGTGGTTCTAAATAACAACAGCCACACCTCCACCTTTGGCATTTCTGTCTTTTCTGTAGATGTTATAACCATGTATTGCTACCACTGTATCATCAAAGATATTGTCTAAGTGAGTTTCAGAGATGGTCAGAATATGAATGTCATCTGTTACAAGCAAATCATTCATTTCATGAACCTTGTTTCTTAAGTTACATATGTTAACGTAGGTATTTTTAACACTTTTCTGGGATGCATGATTGTTTTTCTTGCTTTACTGGGAAGCCTAGCAGAGGTAGACATCCTATGGTTATTTATGTTAGCGCAGGGTGGTCTGCACACAGTGGGCTTCCTGTTAGGGGACACCAACCCAAGTACTAACAATATAACATTGATTCATAGGCATGTAATTACATAAAATAGCTGTAGAATCAGCAGAGGCATTCAGGACAGTAAGAAGGACATAAATTAGGTTACTTACATTGTGTCTTCCAACAACCTTTGCTGGAGCATTATGACAACTCAGTGACACAATGGTAGTGATTTAATCAGCTGGGCTTGGGTCAAGGAAAACAAATGATTTGGGTGGATACCATCCTCCTTATGCTACGCGCTTTGTTTCCAGAAGCTATCGAAATTGTCAATAAGTGGTACACCGACAGAGCTGCAATTGTCTCGTAGCCAGTTATGGAAGACTAAAAGTCTGCTGAACCGTTCAATGCCATGATTTAGGGAGGGCAGAGGGACAGATATTATTTGTTGGTGTCAAGTAGTGACCCAATCAGTTCTTTCAAATCCATCTTCAGCTGTTATGAGCTGCCCTTCATAATATCCTGAACCTTTGCCCCAGGAAAACACAAAGTCCTTGCCCCAGGTACAGCTCAGTGGAGGTGGACCGCGGTGGTCCAGGCTGAATCAGCCAATTGACTGACTAGGGAGAGGTACATGTTTCAAACTGACCACCATAGCCCCTGTGCCCAAGAAAGCGAAGGTAACCTGACTAAATGATTACCGCCCCGTAGCACTCGCGTCAGTAACCATGAAGTGCTTTGAAAGGCTGGTCACATGAACTCTATCATGCCGGAAACCCTAGACTATTCCAATTCGCATGCAGCCCAAACAGATCCACAGATGACGCCATCTCAATCGCACTTCACACTGGCCTTTCCCACCTGAACAAAAGGAACACCTATGTGAGAATGCTGTTCATTGACTACAGCTCAGCGTTCAACACCGTAGTGCCCACAAAGCTCATCACTAAGCGAAGGACCCTGGAACTAAACACCTCCCCCTGCACCTGGATCCTGGACTTCCTGACGGGCCGCCCCCAGGTGGTAAGGGTAGGCAGCAACACAACACAAAAATTGCCAAAGAATCTAGTCACCCAAGTCACAGACTGTTCTCTTTTCTACCGCATGGCAAGCGGTACCGGAGCGCCAAGTCTAGGTCCAAAAGGCTCCTTAACAGCTTCTACCCCCAAGCCATAAGACTGCTGAACAATTAATCAAATGGCCACCCAGGCATATTTACATTGACCCCCCTTTGTTTTTACACTGCTGCTACTCGCTGTTTATTATCTATGCATAGTCACTTTCCCCATACCTACATGTACAAATTACCTCAACTAACCCATACCCCCACCCATTGACTCGGTACCGGTACCACCTGTATATAGCCTCGTTATTGTTATCTCATTTTCGCGTGTTACTTTTTATTTAAAAAATTACTTTAGTTTATTTAGTCAATATTTTCTTAAATCGATTCCTTGAACGGCATTGTTGGTTAAGGGCTTGTAAGTAAACATTTCACGGTAAGGCCTACACCTGTTGTATTCGGTGCAGGTGACAAATAAAAGTTTGATTTGATTTGACATCCACAGCCATAGTGGGAACAATCGATCAATGAGCAGCCATTTCCTGGTTAAAGGTGGTAAGAGGTGTGCAGTGGCGGAAATTGATCATAGTCCAGGAAGGTCCCATTATGATCGTCTTGGATGTTTTGACAGGAAGCATTTAAAGATGCCAATAGTCTCATGGAATCCTTATTCAGTTCAAGGCGCTTGGTCAACTGTGTTTATTTCTTCATGAAGAGTAATATTCCTTTCTTTAGCTGCATCAAGTTCAATATATTTTTCACAAATGAAGGTATCCACCAGACCTTTCCCCGTGACAACTACAAACACGTCACAGATCCATCACTTAATAGCACGCAGGTCCCCAGCAGATTCAAAGGGGTTCACTGCTGAACGCCTACATTTCCCAGTGCCGTAATTGGTTGCACCAGATCTTATTTAGGGGCTTCATAGCAAAGGGGGTGAAAACATATACACACACCACTTTTCATTTTTTTTTTTTTTTTGAGATTTCTGAAACAAGTCGTCTTTTTCATTTCACAAATTTGGACTATTTTGTGTGTATCCATTACATGAAGTCCCAATAAAAATTCATTTAAATTACAGTTTGTAATGCAACAAAATAGGAAAAACGCCAAGTGTGGTGAATACTTCTACAAGGCACTGTACGTCTTGTTTGGCCACCATTGTGTCAAGTCAATGTGGTTCACACTGAGCATGGCGTGTGCAGAAAGTAGCCCATCCCTTTTTCCAACTGATTCGTCAATATAAATTCAGGGCATCAATGTTGGTGAGAAAAGTAGCAAAACTTTTGTCATTCCCGATGGCTAACGTTATGTCTTTCAAAAACGGCGCAGTAGAAAGGCCCCAAGGTAATGTGGAGGTGTTTGATGGAGATACTTGGATGCATACAGTATATTGATGACTGTCCCGAAGTCGGTTTGGAGGTGCTTGATTTCGAGACTTAGCTGCCTATGAGAAGAGGTGTGGACGTTATGGACACTACCTTGTCCCTTTATCTCCTCCCATCTCCTCCCATCTTCCTCGATCCTCCTTCTTCTTCTCTTTGAGGCTGCTATATTCTATCAGTCCCATTATTCAATTTCAGTGTATGGCTTAATTGTTCAATGCGGGGAAATGTGTTTGGTAATTTGAGCTGACATACAACATCACATGTGATATAGTCTCCTTGCTTATTTGGCTTGATTTAATGTTGTGCATGTGGTTGTGTGTCTGTGATTGTTGTGTGTGTCAACTTTCGTTGTTGTGTCTGCGTGTGTGTTTGTACGTCAGTGTGTATCTCAGATCCCTCCTGGCATGTGTCCTGTGCTCCCGCTGTCCAGACCCCCCCACCCCCTGGACCTTTTCTGAGCTGGAGTACCCTCCTCCCTAACCCCACCGCCGGCCCTTGCCCTTTCATCACCCCCCTCCACGGGGCTAAGGAGATGCCCCAGGCCCCCGCTACCCCTCCCTAGCCCCCTGGTCACATGGAGAGGGTCCACGATGGGTATGCGGGACGGGGACAGTGTGGCAGGGCTCTCCTGCAGCTCCCCGACCCCTTCAGAGGGGATGGACATGCACTAGCTCCTCCGAACCCCTAAAAAGCGTCACAGAGCACTAAGTGTCATCTGTCCCTGCTGTATGTTGGCCTGTCTGAGGAGAAGAAGCCTGAACAGCTAAGGCTATTGGCTGGGACTGAGAGACTCATTTATATTAATACTTTATATTTATATACTTTATATTTATACTAAAGAGACACATACACACATAAATATATATATATATATATATTATATCAGAGGAGGCTGGTGGGCGAAGCTATAGGAGGACGGGCTCATTGTAATGACTGTAGTGGAATGAATGGAATGGAGTCAAACATGTGGTTTCCATATGTTTGAAGTGTTTGATACCTTCCATTGATTCCATTCCAGCCATTACAAGGAGCCCATCCTCCTATAGCACCTACCACCAGCCTCCACTGATAATATATATAATACATTGTAATGTGTTTTAATTCTATTTCAGTGTTATCGACCATTACAAAAGTCCAGCAGTGATGGACATTGGACACAAGGCATATTGCTGAATTGTTTGGGATTTTGGAAGCGTATTTGGAAATTTGAGATAATTGAGATCATTTTTTCGTTTTGAGATCTTTTGGAGTCTGTTCAGGCTTTCTTGTATCACCAATATCATGTTTTAACATTAAACTCATTACAACCACTCACCAATCATTGTATGCCTCATATCATACTGTATAAGAACCTTGTTAATGATTGAAGTTTATTAGACTGTTGTGTATTCACCCACTAAAGTGAAGGTAACCCCTTACGTTATAAGTTCCTCTGCTCATTTCATATCTCAAGACTGTGGTTCCAGATGTAACTTTTACTCTCCTCTCTCTCCCTCTAGTCGGCAGGTTCGTGCGGCGCCGGGCCGGACCATGCTGAAGAGCACAAGCGTGAGCGGTGAGATCTACGCGTCAGAGCGCACCGACGGCAGCCAATCGGATACGGCGCTGGGCACGGTGGGCATGGGTGGCAAGAAGAGACGCTCCAGCCTCAGTGCCAGGGTGGTCTCCATCGTCTCCAACAGACGTAGTCGCAGCACGTCGCAGATCGTCGGCCCGGGTGAGTTCAAAGGTCAAAACGGACCCTCACCCAAATGAAGGAGACGCTCAGGATGGTTGTGGTTTGAAAATGTGGCTCTGGTATTTTGATTTGATTTACGGTTTACATTGAAAGACGGTGGTAGACAGACATTTAACAATTGGACATTACAGACAGTAAAAATGAGACAGTACGGACAGTCTGGCCATGACATGATAGCTCTCAGGTGTTTTTTAGGGTTAAGAGTGACCTGAAGCTACCTTATAGCACTTTCATCTGAATAAGACAGTACAAAAAATAGAGAAGCACATCACTCTTGACCTTGTGTTTACATGACTGCGCACCAAAATGTCCTTATGCTAGAATTCCAATCTTACGAATACAACCCACAAAAAGCATGTTAAAAAGAGTTTCAAAACAACCTGCTTCTACTCCAGATGACACCCGCTGCGGCCGAGCTTTCAGTCAGAGGGACTTGAAGGAATCTTTCTCAGCCTGGCTGGACTCACTGGAGGGTGGGGAGAGAGAGAGGAAGCAGGGAGGCAGAGAGAGAGGTAGTTGAAAGGCTCCAACTGCACTCTCTTCCTCTTCTTTTTTGCACTCCCCCTTTGTAGCTGACATAAAAAGCCATTATAAAGGAAACTAGGGCCGGGGGGGTCTCTCCATGCCTCTCTCCTCTCTCCCCATTGTTATATAGTATAGCAGTACGATTGGTGTTCTGTGTGATAGTTGCCCTCTTCACTGACAAAATCTAGAATTCATGTTAGGTTGAGAGAAATATTGTTTTATGGTTGATACGGGTGATTCTTGCTGTACTACAATTCATTTTAGGTTAGCGTTCTTTGACATGAATCTTGTTCTAGAGGCAGCTCTGCAGAGTGGTCACTAGCTGGCATAGCCATAAAGCCATGAAATCAAATTTTAAGCCTAAATCTAAGCTTAACCACACTTTTAACCTTAAATTAAGACCAAAAAAACACACACAAAAAATCATGAATTTTGACAATATAGCCAATTTTGACTTTGCAGCTTGCCCTTCTAGAGGAAATTGCTCAGTTCTGCCTCCAGGGAAAGATTCATAACAATAAACATCAACCTGCGTATCATCATCATGTACTACTGTATCGTTCTTTAGGATTGACTGTACGGTAAGCCATTGTCTGTATTAGGACAGAAGGATCTTGTTGGTTGTGTTGACGTGCCGAGGGATGGAACCTTGAAACAACAAAACATGTTGTTCTTTCTCTGTAAACATCTCTCCAACCCTCTCCAACCCATTGTTCAGCTGTGACTTGTGAAAACACAATGACAGAAAAGGATACTTTGACTTGCTGGCTCTTTCAATTTCTCTTTCGTGTCCTTTGTCCTCTGAGATGTAACATGGGTGGCCGTTCCCCAGCTCTGTCACTGTGTCCCATCACGACGATGAGGCAGCTAGGAATACATGGCACCACACCTGGTTCTCCTCACGAGGACCACAAAATAAAGCCTTCTGGCCTAAATGTGTTCATCCTCGAGAGTTCTGTTGTTTAGCACTGACCCATATAAACTAAGGCCTGGAAGATAGCACTTCAGGTCTCAGGAAGACAGTAGATAAGCCGTGCTAACTTAGCCATTAGCTTTAGCTCTCCGCTACATTGTGTATATTTTTTCCTCTCCGGTACCAGAGGGGAAGGGGAAGAAGGAGAAGGGTGCGTCCATCCAGAGGAGCACAGAGACGGGCATGGCTGTAGAGATGACCAGGAACATGAGTCGACAGTCCAGTAAAGAGTCCACCAACGGCACCATGAACAGCTGCAACTCCGAGGGAAAGTCAGTATACAGGCTCTCTCTCTCTCTCTCTATATATATATATATATATATATATATATATATATATATATATATATATATATATCTCTCTCTTTATTTCTCTCTCGCTCTATATATATATATATTTATCTCTCTCTTTATTTCTCTCTCTCTCGCCCTGTATACTGTATGTCTCTCTCCTTTTCCTCCCTCTACCCCATATTCTTTTTGTCCCTTTCTTCCTGTTTCTGTTTATGGGTACAAATGTTTGTTTTTTTCTCCAATGTTACATGAATTGACATTCACTGTGAAGTAAACAACCCAGTATTTCAGCATGATTGCAGTAAATTTGATAGATAATTTCACCTAGGACCCATAAGTCATGTACGGTAATTAGCTGTATATTGACTGTGTTCTTCCTCTGTTCCAGTCTGCTTTTCGGTGGGGTGCGTCTGGGACAGCCAGGCAACCAGTTCAGCGACTTCCTGGATGGTCTGGGTCCCGCCCAGCTGGTGGGCAGACAAACGCTGGCCACACCTGCCATAGGTGAGTCCCTATCCTGTTCTGTCTACTCATCATGTTATTGCCCTACCGTAGTTCCTCTGTGACTCCTCCCCAATTGATAGCTCATTGCTCAGCTATTTCTATACCCTTCTCTTCTCCCACAAGTCCGTTTCATTGATTCACATCGCTTCCTGTCCTCCGTCTCCATATTACCTCCATTACTCAATATCCTTCCAACTTCCCTCTTGAGAGACTCTGTTGCCCACTTTTCATACTACTTCCTATTTCGTGACCCTAGGTGTGTTCGTGCAGTAAGCCTAACGAAGCCGATTGTAGTCGGGGGAGGTGCATCTGCCAAAAGTCAGACACTGTGGTGGTTTTCCAACAGCAAGGCTCAGATCAACACGGCAGTGTCAACATAGCTGCTATTGTTTATAAAAACTACATCTTTATGTCGAAATGAACTTTTCTATACCCCTTTATCACACACTATCAAACTGAAAACAAAACATGTGTACAATTAATTGGTTAGAGAGAGGTCTCAAATATCACTTTCATTTGTTGCTTTAGAATCGGGGTAAATTTGGTTCCTGTTTTAGGCACGTCTTTGGCCATTTCCATCAAACAAAAACACCCTAATGATTGGTTGACAAATAGTGCTTCCAACACTGCAGGTGCAGTTGGGTGAGAAGCAACTGCAGCGACGTGAAGGTGTCTTCATCAAAAACTGCATGACCTTTGATCACATGATTTTTGGAAATGTTTATACCCATAATGCAAAACACGACAGTGACCATCAAGTGATCTGCTCGAACATCCCCCTTATCTCCTGCCTACTTCCTGTTCTGATTGGTTCAATCCAGTTCCTGTTTAGTCGACCAGAGACAAAACAGAAGGCGAGACATCAGCTGCTATCGCATTGGTGCATATAGGAAGCCGGAACTGTGAAAAAAAAATCTTCTATAGTGAACGGCCTGAGTCGGACATCTTCATTTATCCACCATCTTTGGTCAACTCGTTCTACTTTTTCTTCCTCTCAGGTGATATTCAGATCGGAATGATGGACAAGAAGGGTCAGCTGGAGGTGGAGGTGATCAGAGCTCGGGGCCTTGTACAAAAGCCTGGATCCAAATCCCTCCCTGGTGAGACACTGGTGGTAGTGCCACCTAAGGGTGGAGGACTGCATTGAGACAAAATCATATTCACTGCAAAGTCCATTGAAAGTGCTTTTTAATCCAGGAGTAGTCTTATCTGGGTGCATGTAATCGCCCACCTAGAGAAAACAATTAGACCAGACCATGTTTAGAACCACAATTGAGTATCCGTATCCATATCTGCCTCTTGTTTCTTCTTTCTTTCTTTCTTTCTTTCTTTCGTCAGCTCCATACGTCAAGGTCTATCTGTTGAATAATGGAGCGTATGTAGCCAAAAAGAAAACCAAGATTGCACGGAAAACGCTGGACCCGCTGTACCAGCAAGCGCTGCAATTCGAGGAGAGCCCACAGGGTAAAGTCTTACAGGTGAGGGTCAAAGCCTTGTTTCATAAAGAAAAGTTCAATCACTTTTGAATTCAATAATTCAATAAATGCATCGACTGAATAATATTAAAACCATTTAAAAAAATCATTTTTAACCTTTAACCAGTTAAGCTGTAAAGGTTTTAATCAATACATTTTTGGGGGTCTTTTTTTCTCCTTCAGGTGATCGTCTGGGGAGACTACGGACGAATGGACCACAAAAGCTTCATGGGAGTTGCACAAATCCTATTGGAGGAACTAGACTTAACAAGCACAGTGATTGGCTGGTACAAGTTGTTCCCACCCTCCTCCTTAGTGGACCCCACACTAGCCTCCCTGACTCGACGTGCTTCCCAGTCGTCACTGGACAGCTCCTCGGGCCCACCGGGCACCCGATCTTAGTGGACCAATAGGACTACAGCTACCAAATCTCAATGGACCAATGGGACTATGGCTAGCCTACCGCTTTGTGAAACGAATTAACGTCACCTTAGAGATTAACGGACAAAAATGATTCTAGAACAACAACAATCAAGAAACAGAGTCACAATGATTAACAAAAAAGCTTTGTTGAGATCTGACAATCACTCCTGGCATCGTTTCATCTCTTTGTTTGTTTTAGAGAGCATTAGATTTCAGTGTTTCATTCCAGTAATGAATTCGTCATCGTTTTTTTGCGGTTGTAATCTAAGAACTAGGGCTGTGGGTAATAAACAATGTTCGGAAGCTAGGTAAGGCTGTACTGGAGTCGAGCGGTAAGGAGACACTCGATTCATTGAAGAAACTAAGTAGAAATGTAAATGTGAAAGGAAGCAGGGTGGTAGTTTTTAGTCAAACCATCAATAAACAAATAAATGTATGTTAGCATCAGAATGTATGGACCCAAGACAGAGGTGTCATCCTCCTTGTCTCTCAGGGGACCATTATGTCCTCTCCGTAGTGGTCCCCATCCGGCCCCCAAACAGACTGCCAGCACTTCGGCCCCCAGGGCAGAGTGCTTCTGAGTGGGGTCGGTCCGGGCATGCAGGGGTCTCCTTCTGGTGCCTAGACTTTGTGGATTCACATTACTGGTCCTTCTTTGTCAAAATATCATTTTTTTGTTTTCAATATGTTTACCATGGCTGGTCCAAGCCGCTCTCTCGTTTTTTGTCTTTGGTACGTTTGACTTTTTTTTCTCAGTTTGTTACTTATGGCACAACAATGTTTTTATGATGAGTATGAGGTTTACGATGCGTTGTCTGATGTATGCATGGAGAAGAATAAAATGACACAAAGAAAAAATACGAAATAGAGAAAAAAAAGTGTCTGCAATGAGATGCAGGGGACTGTTCAGTGACACATCTTAAATGACGATTTTTACACTTGACGGTGAGATTAGTGTGGGATTACAATGTTGTTTTCTTCGTTTCGTCACCTACACAAAGTCCAACCCAGTTGTCTTTGTATAGATGTATATTAGACCTCCAAGGAGGTTGACCAATAAATAGAATTATACATTTCATTTTGGACTATCACCAGGGTGTCAACAAGTCACTGTAAAAAAAAGAGATCTTTGTCCACAATCACGAGAACTTTCATTTAGCTGTTTTCCTGGAGCATCCATCCCCTCACCCCAGCACATGTTTAGGGGTTTTATCCAAAACTTCAGTTTACATTATTTTGAGATTCAAAAACATAAGCCAAAAGTTAAACTTTTTGAGAAAAAAAAAGTGAATGAAAAAAATATATAAAAAAATACTGCTTGCAAATGTAATTATTTGGTTCATTTAATTTCTTCTTTGTCTCGATTTCTTGGAAAAACAAAAAACATCAGTTGCTCAAATTCCCCTTCTGCATCTTAGTGAATGTGACAAGTAACCAATCAGATTGAGCTTTCCGGACAGGAGCACCAATGCTCATCCTTCGTCAAGCCCGCTGACTCCTGCCACACCAAAGCGGACGTGGCTCGGCATGACTCGGACCTGTTCCAAGCTGCATGCACATTTTGTAAAACAAAAACGATACTGGACAAAAAAAAAGATTGAACTGAACTAGATATGTGTGTTCGTTCCACATACCCGTAGGCCCGCTTGTATGTTGCATGCACTTGTACAGTTTGCTCGTACTTAAATATAAAGAGAAACCGAAGCCATTCACATCACGCGAAGACATTCAAAATAATCAGCTGCAGTCAAATCTAGTCCACATCCTTCATTCCGGTGCTGAATGTTTTTCGAAACCAACTGATTACCGAGATTGTGTTGATGTCTTTTTTTAAAAGCTATTGAACCCGTGCTGTACTGTCGTACTAAGCAATCCTCACCGCCCATTCTTTCAAATCTACAGTTACTGTACACATAGTTGACCTCTATGGGGCTGAGACTACATGGTTGAATATGTATAAATCAGATCAATTTATATACAAAGTATAGTTATGTTGAACATAATGATGTAATAAGATATATGGATACATATGTTACACAAATTATTTAGAATATAATGTACCACAAGTAATTTAGGTATATTGTAAATATATTTTCAACCAACCAAACGGTTTAGTGATATTTACGAATGGGGCCAAGACAGATTACGGCGACCTTGTCAAATTCATTAAGACTACGATTGGATTTAGAAAGTCACAAAGGGACACTACTTTACTACAAGGCTTCAGGGTATAGTCCCAAATTGCCACACTTGAGTGTACTAGGGTATCAGGCTATATTATCTGCAAAAGCTGTCGTCACTACACCTCTCTCTCCATGCTTTGAAACCTACAACCTACGACCCCAGCCATGTAAAAACCCATTTATAAAAACGTCATTTTTTTAGTTTCATGTTTAGTGAGTTATTTTTTAAATTTTGTCAGTATTATTAGGAGAGAGAAAAAAATGCTGATTGTTTACAATTTATGTGTTCCACTGAAACTACAAAAGAAAACGATCAGATAAAAAAAGAAAGTATTCACTGCAGCGTTTCTTGTTTGGTATAACAGCTGTGGCTCAAATGATGAGTATGTTTTATATAAAAAAAAGAGTTCATTTTTATTATTTACAAATAAAAAAGAATGTGTGGAAGAATTCTCCCTCATACTTGCTGTTGTCGTTCCACTGTCAAGCCTCTCCTCCTACCATACCTGGGTTCAAGTCCTATTTAAAATCATTTGAAACAGTTCAACTGGGCGTGATTGAGCTTGTCTGATAGAATGGAACCAATTCTCAAAATTGCAAACCCCGCCCATCTGCCAATCCAGGCAGGCTAAAGCAAACACTAAGGGCTGGATTCAATCCCTATTGCGGAGGTGTCGCGGAAGATCCGCGTAAAACTGTCAAAAAAACATTCCGGTTGAGCCGACATTCAGTGCCTTCAGAAAGTATTCAGACCCCTTGACTTTTCCCCCATTTGTTAGGTTACAGCCTTATTCTAAAATTGATTCAATATATTTTTTTTCCTGATCAATCTACACACAATACCACATAATGACAAAGCAAAAACAAGTTTTAAGAAATTGTTGATAATTTCAACAAAAAATTGTAATAATGAAATATTACATTTACATAAGACCCTTTACTCAGTACTTTGTTGAAGCACCTTTGGCAGCGATAACAGCCTTGAACTTTCTTGGGTATGACGCTACAAGTTTGGCACACCTGTATTTGGGGAGTTTCTCCCATTCTTCTCTGCAGATCCTCTCAAGCTCTGTCAGGTTGGATGAGGAGTGTTGCTGCACAGCTATTTTCAGGTCTCCAGAGATGTTTCAACGGGTTGTCATCAAGGATCTCTCTGTACTTTGTTCCGTTCATCTTTGCCTCGATCCTGACTAGTCTCCCAGTCCCTGCCGCTGAAAAACATCCCCACAACATGATGCTGTCAACACCATGCTTCACAGTAGGGATGGTGCCAGGTTTCCTCCAGACGTGACTTGACTTGACATTGAGGCCAAAGAGAATCTTGTTTCTCATGGTCTGAGAGTCTTCATTTGCCTTTTGGCAAACTCCAAATGGCCTGTCATGTGCCTGAGGAGTGTCTTCCGTCTGGCCACTCTACCATAAAGGCCTGATTGGTGGAGTGCTGCAGAGATGGTTGTCCTTCTGGAAGGTCCTCCCATCTCCACAGAGGAACTCTAGAGCTCTGTCAGAGTAACCATCGGGTTCTTGGTCACCTCCCTGACCAAGACCCTTCTCCCCCAATTGCTCAGTTTGGTCGGGCGGCCAGCTCTAGGAAGTCTTGGTGATTCTAAACTTCTTCCATTTAAGAATGATGGAGGCCACTATGTTCTTGGGGACCTTCAACACTGCAGGAATTTGGTGGTACCCTTCCCTAGATCTGTGCCTCGACACAATCCTATCTCGGAGCTCTACGGACAATTCCTTCGACCTCATTGCTTGGTTTTTGCTCTGACATGCACTGTCAACTGTGGAACCTTATATAGACAGGTGTGTGCCTTTCTAAATCCTGTCCAATCAATTGAGTTTACCACAGGTGGACTCCAATCAAGTTGAAGAAAACAACATCTCAAGGATGATAAATGGAAACAGGATGCACCTGAGCTCGATTTCGAGTCTCATAGCAAAGTTCTGAATACTTATTTATTTTTTATAAATCTAATACATTTGTGTAGATTGCTACGGATTTTATTTTATTTAATCCATTTTAGATTAAGGTTGTAACGTAACAAAATGTATGAAAAATCAAGGGGTCTGAATACTTTCCGACAGCACTGTATGCAGTGTTCACCATGAATGCAGTCTCAGCGACCGCGGGAACATTGCCTTTGATTGTCAATCGCGCTATAAACATCTCTTCAGTGCTACGGATTGAATAGAGCCTTAAGTGTTGGAAAGATTTCAAATACTATTTGACCCCATCTGCTTCCAATGCATATTCAAAGTGTATTTTCCATCCTAGATGACATAAAAGTGTATTTTGAGAGACTAGATTGCTCTTAACCCACAATTACCTTGGTACATTATGTCAAAACCGGGTCAAAATGAAAATGCTCTCTAAAATAAGTTGTATCTGTTGCTATGGGTATAAGCCTTTCTTCTTGCTTGCTTGTGGGAAAACTAATATTTTCTCTGGTCCCACAGACTCAACCCTGCCATGCCCTCTGTCAGTCTCCTCAGATAGGCATCTTAGCAAAGCAGCTTCACAGAACTCCCAAGGAGAGAGAGAGAGAGGGGGGAGACAGAGAGGGGGGAGGGAGAGACAGAGAGAGGGGGGGGGAGGGAGACAGAGAGAGAGAGAGAGAGACAGAGAGAGAGAGAGAGAGAGAGAGAGAGAGAGAAAGAGAGAAAGAAAGAAAGAAAGAAAGAAAGAAAGAAAGAAAGAAAAAACAAGCACAGTATCAGTGTAGCTTAAAAAAAACAGGCCAACATTTGAATCCTACACATGAAAGTAGAAAGACCTTAGAATCAACTGAGATCTGACCATATCCAGGACCATCGTCTTGGAGACTCCAAATTGTGACAAATTAGACAAACATGGAAGGAATTCGCAAAAGCTAGAATTGCAAATGACCATGTCCAAATAATGGCCATCAAATTATGCCTCATTTGTGACGCACTTCCAGTTCACATTTTGACTCTGTGTCATCTCACGGATGTCATCATTAGGACAAGTTTTATATTTGATTTTATCCACTAGGGTTGCTGAAGTTAGACATTTTTAGGAAATGGGGGGGTCGCATAAGCCAGGGGAGGCGTAGCTCCCAAATCTTAATTGTACAAAGCTTATTATGTGGCAGGGAATGCTATTTGTAGATCAGTGATTGTGCCCCTCACTTTGTTCAAGCTGATCCTCTTCAACTGAAAAACATGGGTCAATTAGGACCAGTGTTAAGGAAAGCAACCATGGAGCTATGTTATAGCAAATTCAGAGGGTAGCCCTGACTGGGACTCAAACCCAGGTCTAGCGATTATCAAGCCAACGCCTTAACCATTACAGCAAGAGGTCTGACCCTCTTAACGAGCTCGCTAGGTGTTGGCTTAAGGTTGCTACACTACTCCTTTCCTAAGGGGGATAGTGTGTCTTCCCCCTTCTCCATACCAAGTACCTACACCGATAAATTACGTTTGATTTTTGTACTATCATGGCAACACCACTAAGTCAATGTTTTGAAGAATAAAAAAAGGCACAAGGCGCGCTCTAGTTCTGCCAGTCCCCACCGAATCAGTCGGTCCTGAATCATTTGTAACATTACAAGGAACTGTTGTCTTTGGTGTGTGAGAGTTGCCTCAGAATATGAAAAGTACATTTACTTTCTCTGACCACATCTTTTTACCTAAAAAAGTGAAACGCAAGTATTTTGGGGGAGAAATAGAGTAAGTAAAATAATGGCACAAACAACTCTATGAAAGTTTTTAACTTTGCATAGAAAACTCTGCTGGACAGCTTTGACTCTGTAAAATAGTTCCTTCAAATAGTTCCTTCATGTCTGACTGCATTGGTTTCTCTCACTGAAAGGGGAAGTTGTACCAAAACGCCCTCTCGTTTGACCTCTTATAGGACACATGGCAACATGGACCCCGGAGATTTATGTTCCACATCCTCTCGTTAAGAAAGCAGAGGGCCCCCCGAAACAACATCTGTAGGCAATCTAGCCCCTGGTCCTTGTCACTGGATCAGAGCTCACGACGTGTGTGTGTGTGTGTGTGTGTGTGTGTGTGTGTGTGTGTGTGTGTGTGTGTGTGTGTGTGTGTGTGTGTGTGTGTGTGTGTGTGTGTGTGTGTGTGTGTGTGTGTGTGTGTGTGTGTGTGTGTGTGTGTGTGTGAGGACCAGAGATCATACATAATATCGTCAAGATACTTGTCTTCCAGCTTCCAGGAAGTGACCTCTTCCATTAAGGGCCAAATGATGATGATCTTTATGGTTCATCAGTAATAGAACGCACAGAGAAGAACGGGATATATAATCACGTTCATTATTTTCACAATGTTTGTTCTCTTTATGTTGACTTCCTCTTTTGTTCTGTGCATTGAGGGGGCAATAGTTTGGGAACAGCCCAGCTAGCCTACATTCTGCATCTAGCATCCACTCATTGGATTTAGCATCCACCCAGTGTTCAGAGGAGTGAGTAGATGTTCCCTCTAACCACTCATGCAGGGTCTGATATTTAGAATCCTCCTAAATGGAGAATGTTAAGATTCAGGTTCGGGTTATCTGATGGATGATCTGTGTGCACTCTGCTTCGAGACGTTTTCAATTGTTGAGATATGTTGAGTTTTCACTGCATGTACAGTACTGGGATATATACAGCTTTAAGAACCATCTACTGACACATTCTTAGGAGTAAGAGGCCCTCAGAAGGTACAGGAAATTGGGCTTGGCACAGGAAACTGGTGCAGCCCATATCCCAGTTGCAATGATAACTGTAGATTTCGAAATAAAAATTATGCATTTACAGTGTACTGAGTTTTGTTTGAAATAATTTGCCAAGAGAAAGGCCATTGGTTGTATACTTAGTTTAGTTTAAATTACACAATCCACTTCCCATGCATAATTGAAACACCATCCTACTGTGTCATGTGTGAATTGCGGTTTTCAAGCATATAGTCAAACAAACAACCAGAAAACAGTTACAGTAAATTCATGTCACCTCAAAACAAGGCCGGATCTTTATGGCAAGACGTATCATTCACCCAGGTTTCGTCAAAATCGTCACAGTGCTGTCTGAGATACCGCATGTGACCAACGTATGAATGTTTAAACGAACGGACCGAGACAGATCCACAGTCCCCTCCCCGAATTCTTCGTGGGGGACAAAGATGGTTTCCCGATACGGTGCAATATAATAACCTACTGAGTAACTAACCAGTATTCACCAGCAGATGGTGTAGTTTTGTCAGAGGATCATCAGTGTCTGGATGGAGTTTATCTCGGTTTGCCCATCATAAACTGCAAGGACGGATTGGCCTTCTGGCATTTCGGGCAAATGCCAGATGGGCTGGTCAATTTGTAGCCCAGTGGGCCTGTCTAACTTGGGCATTTTGTGCACAAATGATCATTATCTGGCTAATAATGGGGGCCTCAAGGGAATAAAAGGGCTGGTGTGTTAGAAATGTCAGGGCTGAGTTCTAGTCCCGGTCCGCACCTGATATACAATGCAATTCTGGAGAGGGTGGATTGGAAGGACAGAGGCACTAACCTCTAGTAGAGAGATCTATGTGTGTGCAGACCTGTCTAAGGGTCAGAGCTATGTAGTTGGGTCACACAGACACACACTCTTCGACAGGGTGCTATCGCGTACAGGCTCTCATGCTACGACAGAGCCTGCTGTCATCCAGAGAACATCCTCCATTGTCCCCTCTCTCCTTTATGTCATTTAATGATCTTTCTGCCATCAAAACAAGTGTTGTCCCTGCATGGTCAGCACTTATATACAGTATGTCCAAAACCGGCCTACATGATGACGAAACATGTTGAATAAGTTCTATAGTAACCTACATTTTTACAGACGCTGTTACCAGAGAGACTTCAAAGAGCAATTCGAGTGCAATTAGGGCACCTTGCCTTGTCGGCTCAGGGATTCGAACCAGCGACCGTTCTGTTACTGGCCCAACCACTAGGCTACTTGCTACCCAGTCTGTTTGTGCTACCATGCTAACTTCATTGTGTTAGGCTTGACAATGAGCAATTGAGTGTTGGCAAGAGCACAAACAGATCTGAGACCAGGCCACAGACAAGCATGTTCTTGTTCTGAGAAGTGCTATTGCAGTATTGAATACTACAGCGACTGCTTTTCCACAGCGCTTGCGGTATAGACAAGAGGAAATGTGTGTTCACTGAATGAGAAAAATAATAAGCCACATGCCACAACTTCCTCTACAGGCAACAGTTTTACAGCAAAACAACATCTTGCAGCATTGGCCATTCAGTAAGAATGAACAATGGATCTGTCTGTTTTTGGTTGAACAAAAGGAACTAACCAAGTTCTCCATCCCCCCATTAATTTGTTTATTTTTGTTTGAAGATCAACCAAGTCTATCATTTAAGTAATCGGGAAATGTATAAGATAAAACAACCTACCCAATGTGTGGGTTATTATACTGCACCGCGTCTCGGTATTTTATTTCGGGCCATGTCACGTGGTCGTGGTGTTAGTAGCTGCTGACAGAGCCCTAAGAGAAGGGGGGAAGAGGGGATATTCATAAGTGGGAATTCTTCACATAATTATTCATATATCCGAGACGCTGATAATGATTATTTTTGCTATAGTCTAATGTCGTTTTGGGTGGCGCACCGGCGGGTGGAATTCAGAACGACTTTTTCATCTGTGTAGGCTACTGTAGTCTAGATATTTTATACAGATGTCATACCGTTTGCGGTTTATTATTTCCATCGAATGAAATATATTTTCACTTCTGAATGGAACATTCATTAAGCTATAGACTAGGCCTACTTAATAGAGCATTCAAATGCGTCTCGTCATTTTTCACTTTAGTTATTTGCATGGTTTTTGCCTTAAAGGGAAATTAAATGCCAACTGAATAAAATCGTGGTTTTCAGTGCGACTTGTGTTTCAAGCGCTCAATTGACAATGAAACATCTCTCATCACTAAGAACTCCGCGGCCAGCTGAGCCTTATACTGACAGTTTCCAAGCACGAGGAACGAGGACATGCTGACTCGAAAATATCTGAAGATACGGAATTGTCATCAGTACGTTAACAAATGCTTAAATTGGAAACAATTCATGTGGTGCGTTCTCTTTAGCATTTAATGCGCGGTATCGGCTGGCCCCAGCCATCATCGTGCGCCTCCGCAGCTGACATTTATATTGGAAGCAACAGGCTGAGCTCATCGCGCTGGTGAGAAAGTCGCCTTTCATCGGAGAAATTCACTTCCTTTGTGTTTATGCAAAACCCTACGAGCCGGGTCGTGCTGACTACAACTCCCCTGTAAACTACCTGGGATAGTGGTGACAATTTGTTGAAACTGGACCTCAAGACGCGCCCACTGAAGAATTGCGGGCTTAGTGCATTTCGTTTACGCGCAGGCGACACACAGCTGTGGAAAACCCGACACTGCATGCGGAGTGCTGATTGTTGACAGGGCGAAAGAGGGCGGTCAAAACACAGACGGGTTAAACAGCGTGCCTTGCCTATGGTTTCATATCTAACTCCAAGGAGCTGGAATACTTCATTTGCTGTTCATTCAGAGAGCTCCACATCTACACCTCCAAGACAGCCACGCATGCCCCAGAGGACCTTTGCACATCAGCACTTATTGCCCGCCCTGGTGATGCCATGCCCCGCAACCACAGCGGAGATGAAGGCGGCACGGGGCTCTGGATGAAAACTTCTCCGGGCCACCGCGCCGAGGGCTATGACTTGAAGGATGTGGAGTCCGGCCGAAGGATGATGAACAACGCCAGTGCCGGGGACGGTTTGCTGTCGGCCTCCAGTGCTACAGGTGCCGGGGGTTCGGAAAGCCTGAGAGGAAACAAGGGAGCCCGGCTCAGCCTGCTGGGAAAGCCGCTCATATACAGCGCTCAGAGCGGCCGGAGAAACGTCCGTTACCGAAGGCTGCAAAATTTACTGTACAACGTGCTGGAGAGACCACGAGCCTGGGCGTTCATCTACCATGCGTTTGTGTAAGTTAAACATTTCATACATCAATTTGCATGCTATGAAGTCTTCTTGCGCAGTTGTTTTACTCCGCCATCGGTCAGAAGCTCATGTCTCCCTCCACCTGTTGCCTCCACCTGGAAAGATCCTCCTGTAGAGTTCTACCACGATACATGTCTGGACACATTTCTTGGAAATTCATCTAATTTGAATAAGAATGGGGCCATGATATCTGATGATGATCTGAAATTATAATTTCAATCGTTTTTTTAGACTTTCCAAAAGGCAGTCATTCTGTTTTTTATTTTGTATTTTTACCATATCTCATCAACAAACAAAAAAAGACAGATTAACTGAACACTTATAACAGACAATCATATGCTGCTGTTTTATTTGTGCTAGATCCTACCCATCTCCAACCCCTGGTCAATTCAGTTGATGTGGTGTATAGCCTACCATGACTACTCAGAAGGCCAATAATGAATGCAGAGAGAAATGTCAAGTCAAATAAACCCCTGGTTGTTTCTAATGTAGTCCATACATTCATCTCATCCATACAAATAACCCAGTACCACTTTACTGTCCAATTGTACAGCTAATTCTGAATTTAAAAACCCCCTCACACTGTTGAAATGTGCAAATTATTCAAGAGCTTTTGTGAAGTAAACATTGTACACAATGAGCGGTACAGATGCAGTGTCTAAATTTGACTCAGTTTCTCACAGCAGGACAAGAATCCTGCAGCAACAGGAAATGTGAATAATTATGTGGGTATTTACACTGACTGTACAAAACATTAGGAACACTTGCTCTTTCCATGAAATAGACTGACCAGGTTTTTCCAGGTGAAAGCTATGATCCCTTATGGATGTCACTTGTTAAATATACTGTTTCAATCAGTGTAGATGAAGAGATTTTTAAGCCTTGAGACAATTGAGACATGGATTGTGTACGTGTGCCATTCAGAGGTCGAATGGGAAAGACAACATATTTAAGTTTCTTTGAATTGGGTTTGGTGGTAGGTGCCAGGTGCACCGGCTTGAGTGTGTCAAGAACTGCAACGCTGCCGGGTTTTTCACCCTCAACAGTTTGCCATGTGTGTCAATAATGGTCCACCACCCAAACGACATCCAGCCAACTTGACACAACTGTGGGAAGAATTGGAGTTAACATGGGCCAGCGTCCCTGTGGCACAATTTCAACACCTTGTAGAGTCCATGTGTATATACTGTATGTGGATATGTATATATATATTTTTAACTGTAGGGGTTGATACATTTTTCCTTAGGACTAATCAGGTCTGACACATTTATGTGGAAATGACACAAGCTTTAGGAGCCTTTTAAAACCTTGATTACACTACAATGATCAGTACATGATCACAAACAAACTTATTTACATTTACATTTACATTTAAGTCATTTAGCAGACGCTCTTATCCAGAGCGACTTACAAATTGGTGCATTCACCTTATGACATCCAGTGGAACAGCCACTTTACAATAGTGCATCTAAATCTTTTAAGGGGGGTGAGAAGGATTACTTTATCCTATCCTAGGTATTCCTTAAAGAGGTGGGGTTTCAGGTGTCTCCGGAAGGTGGTGATTGACTCCGCTGTCCTGGCGTCGTGAGGGAGTGTGTTCCACCATTGGGGAGCCAGAGCAGCGAACAGTTTTGACTGGGCTGAGCGGGAACTGTACTTCCTCAGTGGTAGGGAGGCGAGCAGGCCAGAGGTGGATGAACGCAGTGCCCTTGTTTGGGTGTAGGGCCTGATCAGAGCCTGGAGGTACTGAGGTGCCGTTCCCCTCACAGCTTCAACTTATATTGTAACAGACTACAATGTTGAGTAGGCTACAGTGATGAGAATGAGCACTATATAAATTCATATGAGCACACCTTATACGAGTTCTTGTGTACCACTTCTATGCAAGTTCTTTATATAAGCACTGTGTATGGGTTATTCTGCAGGGCCCTTACAGTGTTGATATTAAGCAAGTACTTGAGTTCTGCTTCTATAGGCCTACCTCACTTCTATATGAGTTCAGCATACGAGTACTTTATATGAGTCTTCTGTTTGGCCCTGAGGGGCTCCAGACCAGATACAGGAAAGAGTCCATCTTCACCGCGCCTCAGTGTCTCTGTCCATCTGGTCTCCGTCAGATGGCCTCTGTTTGTTGACCAGGCGACCAGCTGCATTTGATTTCCCGGCGTGTGACAGTGCTGTTGTCACGGGCTGTCTCTCTGAGCCTGGCTGGAGGAAGGAAGTGTGTGTGGATGAGTGCAGGGTTCTGAGCTAGTTTGTGTTTGTGTGTTGGGGGTATCTGTAGATCAATTGTGGGGTCACAGTTCCTTTGCATTGACAGGCAGCGTATCAAATTGATCATGTTTTTCCAAACATGCCTCATCATTGTGCCATTGAACCATGCAGAAGACGAGTAGGCCTATGTGTATTGTGTTTCTGATACAGTACAGTATAGATACATTATTTGAGCATTCTTTCCCTACCCAATGCAATGTAAGAAATGAGAACAATATTCTTACTACCCACAAAGCATTGTATTATTGCTCAGTGATATCATCGTGTCTGGGGTCATCATCTCTGGAGGGGGCTGTTCTTTTTTATGATCCCCTGAAGAGAGTGTGTCCATTTTACGTCCCCTAGTTGTTCATGTAAGCTCAGCGAATAAAGAGACGTCCCTTTTTCAGGACCCTGTCTTTCAAAGGTAATTCGTAAAATAAAAAATAACTTCACAGATCTTCATTGTAATGGGTTTAAACACTGTTTCCCATGCTTGTTCAGTGAACCATAAACAATTAATGAACATTCACCTTTGAAACGTTCGTTAAGACACTTATAGCTTACAGATGGTAGGCAATTAAGGTCACAGTTATGACAACTTAGGACACTAAAGAGGCCTTTCTACTGACTCTCAAAAACACCAACAGAAAGATGCCCAGGGTCCCTGCTCATCTGCGTGAACTTTCTGCAAGGAGGCATGAGGACTGCAGATGTGGCCATGGCAATAAATTGCAATATCCATACTGTGAGACGCCTAAGACAGTGCTACAGGAAGACAGGACGGACAGCTGATCGTCCTCACAGTGACCGCCCACGTATGACAACACCTGCACAGGATCAGTACATCCGAACATCACACCTGCGGGACAGATACAGGATGACAACAACAACTGCCCGAGTTACACCAGGAACGCACAATCCCTCCATCAGTGCTCAAACTGTCCTCAATAGGCTGAGAGAGGCTGGACTGAGGGCTTTAGGCCTGTTTTAAGGCAGGTCCTCACCAGACATCACCTGAAACAACGTCGCCTATGGGCACAAACCCACCATCGCTGGACCAGACAGGACTGGCAAAAAGTGCTCTTCACTGACGAGTCGCGGTTTGGTCTCACCAGGGGTGATGGTCAGATTCACGCTTATCGTCGAAGGAATGAGCGTTACACCAAAGCCTGTACTCTGGAGCGGGATCGATTTGGAGGTGGAGGGTCCATCATGGTCTGGGGCAGCATCACAGCATCATCGTGTGTGTGTCACAGTATCATCGGACTGAGCTTGTCGTCATTGCAGGCAATCTCAACGCTGTGCGTTACAGGGAAGACCTCCTCCCTCATGTGGTACCCTTCCTGCAGGCTCATCCTTACATGACCCTCCAGCATGACAATGTCACCAGCCACACTGCTCGTTCTGTGAGTGAATCCTTGCAAGACAGGAACGTCAGTGTTCTGTCATGGCCAGCAAAGAGCCCGGATCTTAATCCCATTGAGCACGTCTGGGACCTGTTGGATCAGAGGGTGAGGGCTAGGGCCATTCCCCCCCTCAGAAATGTCAGGGAACTTGCAGGTGCCTTGGTGGAAGAGTATGGTAACTCAGGAAGAACGGGCAAATCTGGTGCAGTCCATGAGGAGGAGCTGCACTGCAGTACTTAATGCAGCTGGTGGCCACACCAGAAACTGAATATTACTTTTGATTTTGACCCCCCCCCCCCCTTGGTTCAGGGACACATTATTCCATTTCTGTTCGTCACGTGTCTGTGGAACTTGTTCAGTTTATGTCTCAGTTGTTAAATGTTGTTATGTTCATACACATATTTACACAGGTAAAATGTGTAAAAAAAATCTTTAAAAGATTACAGACAAAATACTTAAAAATGTACATACGTTTAAAACATTGACTTCTAGTGTGTGTGTGTGTGTGTTGACAGTTGACAGTCCATTTCTTCGTTATGTGCTACACCCCAGTAAGACTATAGCTGTCTCCATTGGCGTCAGCTAATTGGGATCCTAATCAATCAAACTCAGGTGACTAAGGGGTGGGGTGCTTACATCATTACTGCATTGTCCGTTTTTTTTTATTAGAGCCCGTGAATCTGATAGGCCAGATTTGTTGATCATATTCTGGACTGCAGAAGCTTGTCTCTTTGGGAGCGCATGGTTGGTTGGGTCACGGCTGGGAAGTTAGTGAGTGATTTCTTTCAGCCCTGGGGAGATGAGCAATAGTAGAGTAATAGATATGAAGGATATCCGAGCCCCCTCCCCCCTCACTCGACCTCGCTTAACTATAGATTGTGACACTGAGACTGATTGGTAATGGATTACACTGCGATTGCCTTAATGCTTACAGAGTCATCTGTAGTGATTGGTGTGAAGGGGCAATAGACAGCCTTAATGTGCAGTTGAATGGCTTCTTCACTGTGTTATCAGCTTTTAGATATCCAATGGAAGTAAATGTTGGTGATTTATTATAGACTATCAAACTCGAAAGGATGCTACGTCTGCTCTATGCTGTACATGTTCATCTTTATTCAACTTGAGGCTTTTCAAATCGCAGTTGTTTAACAAGGCAGACAGGCAAAGGCAAGCAAATTTCCGTGTGACACGTGACACGTGATCGGGTCATTATCGATGTCAATACTATGATAAATGAATCAGGATATACGACATGCCTTTCATATAGTTTGTTTCATTTAAAAAAAATAAGGCTTTATGTAAGAATGACTGTCTATTTGTGTTGTTATTGAAGACGGGACTTTAACCAGTCCATCCCACCTGGAAAAGCTCCCGTGACTCTTCTGAAGCTCTACTTTACATGACCCACATACCTGGGGCCCTGGGTGTCTGTGTGTGTTGTGTTGGTTCCTCATCTGCGTCCTGGAGATTACCTTTCCTTTAACTAAAAACTTTAGAATACTCTGGGTATGAATGAAGTGGATGTCAGAGGGGATTTACGGAGATAGTCATGTTTTCGCAGAGCACTTTCTACATTTCACAAATATTCCTTGGAGAAAGTCATCATTTTGTCATTGGATTTGCCCAAAATCCCTCTGCCATTTATTTTGTTCAGACATGTAAAGAAGTGATTAGTCCCCAAACAATAAAAATTGGTTACAAAAAAATCCCCAATCTCTCAATCACATTATTTTACTACAGTATGTCTAAAAGCCAAGACAACCTGGCCCTGAACCAAATTGGATTCGTCTGATGACTGAGTCCAACACAAGATGTTGTTTTTGTGTTTACTCCAATTCCAATGTCTCATAATGCATTCTCGCCTGGCTATTTCAGTGAGCATTTTGATAACTCACAGCAGTTCCCCCTTTGTCCCTGGCCATGCTTTCAGGCGCTATTGACAAGCACACAACCACCTGGGTCCTTCACCTTTTCCTTGCCAAAACAGAAGGGACAGGCACAGAAGACTGAAGTGCACTTTAGTCAAGGCTTCAATCTAGTAGTATCCGGATCTACACCCTCCATATTGACATGCTCTACCTCTACGACCTTTGACCTAGCACGCATACCGTGTCATTTGCATGCAAATATATCCGTATCGCATGAACAACCGTGGGTGGCACCCTAATACGACACGACCGCTACAAGGGTCAAGAAGAAGATCACAATTTCAAATACTAAATTCTTCCATTTGTATACTAGGTTTAAGATCGTAAGATCATGGACGATTACGTTCACAGTCTCAAATACTTCATGATGATATAAGATTGCATACGGAGCCAAAGCAGGATATGCACTGTATGTATTTATCCATTTCATTTTCCCATTTGTGAGAGGGAGAGCAGGACTGAGGGCTGAGCCAGTCTTTCTGCCTAGCTGACTGCATCACTGTCTGCCGGGGACTCGTTTCCCTTCTGCCTACCCCCTCTGACTCCCCCCAACACTCAGACACAGTGCTGCCTTTCATCTCACCTTTGGATTAACAAGATCTTATCCCTGCAAGTATGTCAGGGGCAGGAATGCGTGGGGGATTGGATACGCTCATGGAACCTTCCGGCTCGTCGGGTTTTTGCGCTGGCATGCGGGGCGGCTAAACCCGGGTGTACACTACATGGTTTTGGGCCTGATTTACCTGTTCCAGACAAGTTTTTGAGCACGGAGACAATATCCTCATGTCGTTGCCTACTCGAGGCGCGCGTCTGTCACCGATGCTCGTTTAAAGGTAGCGGATCAGAGACGCAACATGAGGGCTACCGACCGTGTCTTCGACCGGTCCCAGACCTCTCTATATTTTTAAACGTGTTTTATTCGATCAACACACAATCTGCAATGCTCTTGTAGTGGGAGAGGTGCAGTGACACGTCTTGAGAACGGTGATCAGCAATAGCCAATGAGAGCTCGCCAGAGAGGGTGTTCGTTCCCGAGTATGGCCAGGTTGGTGGTTGCAGGGTCTGTGGTGGATGTTGGATGAATGGTATAACACTGACAGTAAGCCTTCTGTGCATCTCACCCCAAGGTGTTATGCAAGACTGTATTTCTTTGCAATCTCACCCCGCTCTATGCTTGAGGAAGTAAGTCATTTCCTCATGCAGAATCTATAGAAATGAAGTTTTTTTTTTATGAAACTGAGATCAAATAGACATATCCTTGAGCTGCTGTAGGCAATCCATCTGTCACTCAATTTGACACGTCGAAATAGCACATCTTCTTCTTCTTCCTGGAATCAGCCTACTGCACTGCCATGTTGTCCTTATCCGGTTTCTCCCGACCCGAGCAAACCCGCATTCATCAACACACCAACGAAGAAGACCCACGTCATGCACCCATACTACACTGATACACACTGCAATGGAAGTGATGGTGCCAATGCTATTCACATTCTACGCTGCGCACGTTGTCAGTGTAATGGCCGCTCCTCGGCCTAGACAGATCAAATCAAACGTATTTAAAGTTCATTAAAACATGGCATGCAGTACATTGTGTCACTGACTAACCAAACCCAGAGCAATGTCAATAGATTCAGTAAGATCCCATACACTCTCCCTTGTTTATCCCATTGGAAGGCATGTGTAGTGTGTACTATCTAGCTCTCTGACTCAATGGAAAAAGCGTGAGTCTTCCCGCTCTCAGTCAGGCGAAGGTGAAGTAATTCAGACGCAGCGACGCAGAGCCAGTAAACACTGTGTCCGGCAGTGTGATTCAGTAAGATGTATAGTTGTTAAGAGAGAGGTGTCTTTTTGAAAGAGGACAGAGGGTTTTGATAGTCACAAGGAGACCGCCTGACACAAAGCAGAAGCGTCAGACAGACGCACTTGACGGCAGAGAAGAAGGCAGCTGGTTGAAGAAAGGCCAGAACAGAGGTGATGACGAGAGGAAGCTTGAATAGAGACGTTGATGCAAGGAAGGTGTGTGTGTGTGTGTGTGTGTGTGTGTAAGGAAGCTTGTTTGCAGTGGTGGAAAAAGTACACAATAGTCATACTTGAGTAAAAGGGAAGTCACCCAGTAAAATACTACTTGAGTAAAAGGGAAGTCACCCAGTAAAATACTACTTGAGTAAAAGGGAAGTCACCCAGTAAAATACTACTTGAGTAAAAGGGAAGTCACCCAGTAAAATACTACTTGAGTAAAAGGGAAGTCACCCAGTAAAATACTACTTGAGTAAAAGGGAAGTCACCCAGTAAAATACTACTTGAGTAAAAGTCTGAAAGTATTTGGTTTTAAATATACTTAAATATCAAAAGTTCATGTAATTGCTAAAATATGTATTTATTTATTTAACTAGTCAGTTAAGAACAAATGATTATTTATAATGACAGTGTGTTAGCTGGATTCGATCTAGCAACCTTTCGGTTACTGGCCCAACGCTCTAACCACTAAGTTACCTGCCAATACAATATCAAAAAGTAAAAGTATAAATCATTTAAAATTCTAATTATTCAGCAAACCACACTCCACCATGTTCTTGTTTTTGTCATTTAAAGATATCCAGGGGCTCCAGCAAGAATGTTTGTTTGGTGAGTCCACCAGATCAGAGGCAGTAGGGATGACCAGGGATGTTCTCTTGATAAGCGTGTGATTTGGACCATTTTCTTGTCCTGCTAAGCATTCAAAATATTACAAGTTCTTTTGGGTGTCAGGGAAAATGTATGGAGTAAAAAGTACATTATTTTATTAAGGAATGTATTCAAGTAAAAGTAAAAGTTGACAAAAATAGAAAAAAATAAAGTACAGCTACACCAAAAAAGGACTTAAATAGTACTTTAAATTATTTTGACTTTAGCAATTTACGCCGCTGCTTGCTTGAGACGTCTGCAGTAGGTGGTGTGTGTGTGTGTGTGTGTGTGTGTGTGTGTGTGTGTGTGTGTGTGTGTGTGTGTGTGTGTGTGTGTGTGTGTGTGCGTGCGTGTGCGTGTGCGTGTGCGTGTGTGTCGGGCCCAAGAAGAGCACAGGCGGGGGAGTGTTTTACCCTTCGTGCTCTGAAGACGTGCCACAAAAATGTTCTCCCCATTCATCCACCCAAGTGGCCAAACATCCCGCTTGTGTGACAAAACGTTTTACCATGCTAATTATATTTAAATCATATTTAAATCTTTATATACATATATTTTTTTTCTGACATGCTCTCCTTGTTGACAAGATTTAAATTTGACTCTCTGCATAGCCTGCTTCTGTATCACACAGGTTTTTTGACCAAGGACTCTCCTTGGACGAGCTAAATTCACACACACACACACAAATCGTCCGAATTGGATGATTCATGAAAGAAGACCAGATGTATCGAACTGCGTAAGGTTGAAGATGCAGTCCTACTTCTGTAAAGAACTCACCTTGAACTTAGCTTGTTGAAAACCTGTCAGACTCTCACACGAATCATCAGACTTAGGAAACGTACTGTTATCGGACATCCCGACCTGCATGTAGATGTACGTTGTACAGGTTCTAGCATGGAGTTGGGCATTTACTTCCATATAGCCCTATATGCCTCTGTGAGTCACTATGAATGGCCTCCGAAACACAGGTGTCTAATTTCAGTACTATGTTTGCACTGAGGGAGTTCCCACATAACTGTTTTTAGAGATGGCCTAGCCACACACATAGAAACACACAGGGCACTTCCACACAGGCACACGTTGCTTTAGCTAACAAACAAACCTCACTCATTTACCGAAACCACATCTCAACCATTTTCCTCCCACATGACCTTAGGTTCTGAGAAAGCTGTGCGACGTTGTTTGATCTCAATGACACCCAGACCTTGTCGTTTTACGTAGAGGCTCACTTTCAGTTTGCTTATGGGAGGTTTGGGTAACTGACAAGGCCACAGCCAATCATATCTGGGCTCTCCATCAGTATCGGGACTACTGAGAAAAGTACCCCACTACCCAGCTCTTTGCCATCGTCATCATCATCATCATCATCATCATCATCATCATCATCATCATCATCATCATCATCATCATCATCATCATCATCTCTGTTTTGATCATTCTTTCTTTCTTTTGCCGTTTTGTTCTCTGCAAATCCCCCCGCCTGTTTCTCTCACCAACCCATCTCTCTCTTTCCTTCCCTTCTTTTCTCTCCACCCTAATTGTTTCTTTGATATTATGTCTCTTCTCCTCTTATCTCCCACTGTGACCAACACAACAACAACAAAACAAATCCCGCTCGATGACATACTCTTTCCTGCTAGTCGGGTATAACTGCAGAGATCCCCCATCTATCGCTTAGCCCTCTCTGGGCTAAAGCCTCACTCTGCCTTTGCCAACGGGGCTTCTCCGCACTGCTCTCTAACCCCATGGCCGATGGAGATACTGTTTGTTTGAACCGCTGTCACGGCACACGGCCTGGGAAGCTAGCATGAGCGGCTAAGTATATTGAGGAGCGAACTACCATAGTGAGGACACAGACATTCTGAGCCAGGAGGGAGGAATAGAGCATACGAGCATGAATTTAAAGCCTGAGCAGTACCCATGCTGGCGACATTCAGGCCTTACCCAGGCCCGATGCTGCCAAATAGAAGGCCCTGCCTGAAACTGCCTGAAAACCGAAATCAGCAATAACTTCCTCCGTTCGTAAATCCATTAGCTGCTCCTCTCTTGTCTGCCACTCGCCCGCACTCTGCTCATGCCTGCTTTGAGTCTGTAAGTATCCATAGCAACGGCTCGGCCTGGGCTGCTCAATGACGATACATGAGAGAGCAGTGAGCTGTTAGCTACTTCTCCGTCACTCGAAACTCGGATAGAATTCAACGTTATTATTTTCTCTCCTGTTTTTATATGTGAAGCACTTCTGACACCATGATATGATAGTCAGATAGGACTGTACTACAGCCGAGCACGGCTCCACTTCAAAACGTTAGTGATCAATTTAGTGATACCACAGCCCTACCCGTTCCCTGGTTAGTGATGAAAAAAATCATCCCTACCCACCCCGAACCCGATGTGTAATGTCGGGGGCCTGTCGGGCTCGGGTCGGGTAGCAGAGCTCTAGGGAGGGAGAACGTGCGTCGGCTATCTGTCCTCTCCTGGCTTTGTTGTCTTGTTGTTCTCTTGTTGTTGTCTTGTTAGCTGTCTCCTTTACTGTGTTGTTGTTGTTGTTGTTGTTGTTTCTGTTCCTCCAGCTTTAATCACAAATGGGGGAGAAATGGGGCCAGCAGATGCTAGCCTCTGAGGGAGATGGAGGGGAGGCTACTTGACTCATTTCGGGGACTAAGTGTTCGGTCTGACAGCAAGTTATGTGGATTTGGACATATTTGGACAAATAACTCCTTTTTTTGAGGCTATTAATGATGTCTACTGGCAAATTGGAAAATATCCAAAATAGTACTTAAAAGCTACGACGAGCTTGAGCTCCTTCTGTCCTTGGTCTGAGAGAGCGTTATGAGGATTTGGACAAATAACTTGGGATTTGAAGGGATTCGGAGAATGTGTCATAGGCCTGTCCACAATAGAAGCTAAGACGTTCGACCTCCTGCTTGGATTGTAAGTAAACACAACCATCCCTTAAAAAAAGGACAATTTTCAGCGTGCAGTACGTCATCTCCATAGCAACCATCAAGACTAGACGGGGTGGTAGGCTGAAGAAAATGCACACTCTGTCTCTCTCATCTGACCAGTATAGCTCTTCTTACCAAACAGCTAACACACTGTCACCCACCGCTAGGCTAAAGCTACTCTAGTTAGCCATGGGAGACAATCAGCCACTAGCCGTGCCCGGGTCGCGTGTGGACGTCCATTTCCCCCCTCTAAGAGTAACACAGCCACTCCCCCCAACCCACACACACACACACACACACACACACACACACACACACACAGTAGAGCTATTCCATCACTCTGACCATTTTAACGTCACAGGGGCTATGTGCACCTCGAGCAGCGTTGAAGCTGTGACCCGTTGGTCAGGGGTACTTTTTTGGTGATTAGACGTCATCATCAGGCCATAGGATCCTCTGCTGTGCTACACTAACAACGGAGGAGTTTGCATAGAAGTGAGGGAATCAAACCATGGTGTTGACTAATACATATGTTTATGGATTTGGTTATCTCTCTCTCCCCCCCCCCCTATCTCTCTCTCCCCCTCATCCCTCTCTCTCTCTCTCTCTCTCTCTCCCCTCACCTCCCTCTCTCTCTCTCTCTCTCTCTCTCTCTCTCTCTCTCTCTCTCTCTCTCTCCCCTCACCTCCCTCTCTCTCTTGGATTTATCTTGTTATTCATTTTTCATTTGATTTTCATTTTTTCACACAGGTTTACTTTGGGTTCAGTATCCCTAGCGGTTGCAAATTACACAATCGTTGGGTCAAATACTTCTGTCTTGAATTAGTCATAAAATGCAGCTTAGTGGACTCTTCAGAGGGTGCCAACATAGTATTTAATGCAGCACCATCTTATCTAACGTAGGCTCGGTCAACATTGTGATGTGGTCAGCATTATTTAAGGGAGAGCCATCCAAGAGCAGTGGGTTGTCTACATCAGTGTCCAGCTAACGGTGTTGCTGCCTGCAGGGGTCAGGCAAAGTGGCGCTTCCTGGAAAGAGAGCAGGAGAGAGAGAGAGAGAGAGAGAGAGAGAGAGAGAGAGAGAGAGAGAGAGAGAGAGAGAGAGAGAGAGAGAGAGAGAGAGAGAGAGAGAGAGAGAGAGAGAGAGAGAGAGAGAGAGAGAGAGAGAGAGAGAGAGAGAGAGAGAGAGAGAGAGAGAGAGAGAGAGAGAGAGAGAGAGAGAGAGAGAGAGAGAGAGAGAGAGAGATGTCTACAGTATCTGGGGCCCTCTGACCTCCATGTGTTACCCACAAGGCCCCACGACAGCTGGCCAAGCAGCCTGTCCACCAACACCGGTGTCCCCTCTACCTTGAGAGCAAGATGGGGGGAGAGAGCAGGGATGATGGAGGGAGGGAGGAAGGGACAAAGAGAGGGAGTGGGAGAGAAAGAGCAACATTGAGGATAAGAGGAAAGAAAAGTAGAATGTGGAAAAGAGAGATGTGCTGGCTGGCTCTCTCTAGTGCCTCTAGACTGGAAGGCAGTGCTGGTCAGTGGACACATTGCTCCACTCTGTCATACTGCAGCATGTCAGCAGCACTACTCAGAAAAAAAGGTGCTATCTAGACCCTAAAAGCATTCTTCCCTTTGAAGAACCCTTTTTGGTTCCAGGTAGAACCTTTTTGGGTTCCATGTGGAACCCTTCCCACGGAGGGCTGTACATGGAACCCCAAAAAAACAGGGGGGACAGCGGAAGAACTCTTTTGGAGCCCTTTGTTCTCTGGAGTGTACACCTCAAATGTGTTTACTAAACCTCTCTTAAAAAAATGTGTTTACTAAACCTCTCTTAAAAATGTGTTTACTAAACCTCACTTAAAAATGTGTTTACTAAACCTCTCTTAAAAAATGTGTTTACTAAACCTCTCGTAAAAATGTGTTTACTAAACCTCACGTAAAAATGTGTTTACTAAACCTCACGTAAAAATGTGTTTACTAAACCTCACGTAAAAATGTGTTTACTAAACCTCTCACGTAAAAAAATGTGTTTACTAAACCTCTCGTAAAAATGTGGAACTTAATCACTGTTATTATTGGGGAGATGAATCTGGTTTCACTTTCAGTTGACGAGGGTGACGAAAAAATTTTTACTAAACACCGAAGACTGAAAAAAAATGTGTTTACTAAACCTCCTTCAAAATGCCTGTTTACTAAACCTCATGTTTAAATGTGCTTTACTAAATCACAAGCTCAGAAGCAAAAAAATGTGTTTACTAAACCTGTGTAAAAATGAGAACTTAATCACAGTTATGTTCTGGGGATGAAAGAATCTGGTTTCACTTTCAGTTGACTGCAGGCCCTGACCCTCTCTCTTTCCTCCCATTTTATTCCAAACACCTGAAGACTGAGGCCCTCAGTATAAAATATGTATCCTCCTCCTTCAGTGCCCCTGTTACTTCCTTTCCTCCCAGCTGTTTATCCTGCTGCTCTGTCACTGAGGCCCTCATCACAAGCTCAGAAGCAGCCCATTGAACATGCATATCAGTGTGTGTGCATAAGCAAGAGAAGCTTGTTTGCACAGCATGTTCTGAAATGAAAGAACTCTTTCTCTCTCTGTCACTGCAGGCCCTCGGCCCTCTCTCCTCCTCCTCCTCCCACTCTCTTTCCTCCTCTCTCTGTCACTGCAGGCCCTCAGCCCTCTCTTCTCCTCCTTCTCCTCCCTATCTCTTTCCTCTTCTCTCTCTGTTACTGCAGGCCCTCGGCCCTCTCTCCTCCTCCTCCTCCCACTCTCCTCCTTCTCCTCCCTCTCTCCTCCTTCTCCTCCCTCTCTCCTCCTCCTCCTCCCACTCTCTTTCCTCCTCTCTCTGTCACTGCAGGCCCTCAGCCCTCTCTTCTCCTCCTTCTCCTCCCTATCTCTTTCCTCTTCTCTCTCTGTTACTGCAGGCCCTCGGCCCTCTCTCCTCCTCCTCCTCCCACTCTCCTCCTTCTCCTCCCACTCTCCTCCTTCTCCTCCCTCTCTCCTCCTTCTCCTCCTTCTCCTCCCTCTCTCTTTCCTCTTCTCTCTCTGTCACTGCAGGCCCTCGGCCCTCTCTCCTCCTTCTCCTCCCTCTCTCCTCCTTCTCCTCCCTCTCTCTTTCCTTCTCCTCCCTCTCTCCTCCTTCTCCTCCCTCTCTCTTTCCTCTTCTCTCCTGTCACTGCAGGCCCTCGGCCCTCTCTCCTCCTTCTCCTCCCTCTCTCCTCCTCCTCCCTCTCTCCTCCTTCTCCCTCTCTCTTTCCTTCTCCTCCCTCTCTCCTCCTTCTCCTCCCTCTCTCTTTCCTCTTCTCTCCTGTCACTGCAGGCCCTCGGCCCTCTCTCCTCCTTCTCCTCCTCCTCCCTCTCTCCTCCTCCTCCTCCCTCTCTCCTCCTCCTCCTCCCTCTCTCCTCCTTCTCCTCCCTCTCTCCTCCTTCTCCTCCCTCTCTCTTTCCTCTTCTCTCCTCTTCTCTCTCTGTCACTGCAGGCCATCGACCCTCTCTCCTCCTTCTCCTCCCTCTCTCCTCCTCCTCCTCCCTCTCTCCTCCTTCTCCTCCCTCTCTCCTCCTTCTCCTCCCTCTCTCTTTCCTCTTCTCTCCTCTTCTCTCTCTGTCACTGCAGGCCCTCGGCCCTCTCTCCTCCTTCTCCTCCCTCTCTCCTCCTTCTCCTCCCTCTCTCTTTCCTCTTCTCTCCTGTCACTGCAGGCCCTCGGCCCTCTCTCCTCCTTCTCCTCCCTCTCTCCTCCTCCTCCCTCTCTCCTCCTTCTCCTCCCTCTCTCTTTCCTTCTCCTCCTTCTCTCCTCCTTCTCCCCCCTCTCTCTTTCCTCTTCTCTCCTGTCACTGCAGGCCCTCGGCCCTCTCTCCTCCTTCTCCTCCTCCTCCCTCTCTCCTCCTTCTCCTCCCTCTCTCCTCCTCCTTCTCACTCTCTCCTCCTTCTCCTCTCTCTCCTCCTTCTCCTCCCTCTCTCTTTCCTCTTCTCTCCTCTTCTCTCTCTGTCACTGCAGGCCATCGACCCTCTCTCCTCCTTCTCCTCCCTCTCTCCTCCTCCTCCTCCCTCTCTCCTCCTTCTCCTCCCTCTCTCCTCCTCCTCCTCCCTCTCTCCTCCTTCTCCTCCCTCTCTCCTCCTTCTCCTCCCTCTCTCTTTCCTCTTCTCTCCTCTTCTCTCTCTGTCACTGCAGGCCATCGACCCTCTCTCCTCCTTCTCCTCCCTCTCTCCTCCTTCTTCTCCTTCTCCTCCCTCTCTCTTTCCTTCTCCTCCCTCTCTCCTCCTTCTCCTCCCTCTCTCTTTCCTCTTCTCTCCTGTCACTGTAGGCCCTCGGCCCTCTCTCCTCCTTCTCCTCCTCCTCCTCCTCCCTCTCTCCTCCTTCTCCTCCCTCTCTCCTCCTCCTCCTCCCTCTCTCCTCCTTCTCCTCCTTCTCCTCCCTCTCTCTTTCCTCTCTCTCCTCTTCTCTCTCTGTCACTGCAGGCCATCGACCCTCTCTCCTCCTTCTCCTCCCTCTTTCCTCCTCCTCCTCCCTCTCTCCTCCTTCTCCCTCTCTCCTCCTTCTCCTCCCTCTCTCTTTCCTCTTCTCTCCTCTTCTCTCTCTGTCACTGCAGGCCATCGACCCTCTCTCCTCCTTCTCCTCCCTCTCTCCTCCTTCTCCTCCCCCTCTCCTCCTTCTTCTCCCTGTCTCCTCCCTCTCCTCCCTCTCTCTTTCCTCTTCTCTCTCTCCTCCTTCTCCTCCCTCTCTCCTCCTTCTCCTCCCTCTCTCCTCCTTCTCCTCCCTCTCTCCTCCTTCTTCTCCCTGTCTCCTCCTTCTCCTCCCTCTCTCTTTCCTCTTCCCTCTCTCCTCCTTCTCCTCCCTCTCTCCTCCTTCTCCTCCCTCTCTCCTCCTTCTCCTCCCTCTCTCCTCCCTCTCTCCTCCTTCTCCTCCCTCTCTCCTCCTTCTCTCCTCCTTCTCCTCCCTCTCTCTTTCCTCTTCTCTCTCTCCATGTTTCAACACTATTTCTTCTGCGTTCCAGAATAGCCAAACTGACATCACCAATTCCCCCACCCCATCACCACCCCCATCGAAATCGTGGTTGCTATTGGCAACTGTCCGTGACCCTAGCCAATAAAGAGAGGTTGTACACAGCGCTCCTGCTTGAGGGCATAAAAAGACTCTGTGTGTGTGTGTGTGTGTGTGTGTGTGTGTGTGTGTGTGTGTGTGTGTGTGTGTGTGTGTGTGTGTGTGTGTGTGTGTGTGTGTGTGTGTGTGTGAGAGATGCGGAACGGAACGATAGAACAAAACCTCCCAGCATGCAATGTTGCTTTAGCTCTCTGTCTTGATATTTCATTGGACAACAACATATCTATATCGACCCTATTGGTTGGTTGCCTAGCTAGCTTACTGTATGGTGCCACATAGGGCTTTTGCTGTATACAATATGGTTCCCCTATAAGGATTGTGGCCTAGACGACTGTGTAATGTGTGAATGGAACAGTGTGAGTTTCTTACAGCTGTCTCCTTTTGGTTCCGCTTGTATCGTACCACACTTTTGGTTCGTCAAGTTCCATTGACTTTTGACATAGCTTTTTCTCCTGGGGTGTATTTCAGGCCCCTCTATCAACAAGGTCAAAGTTCAAGACCGAGTCCTGTGAGAGTGGACCACACTTCAGGTCAACCTTGTGTTTTTTCTCTGAGCTTTTTCCCCTCCACACACACACACACACACACACACACACACACACACACACACACACACACACACACACACACACACACACACACACACACACACACACACACACACACACACACACACACACACACACACACACACACACACACACACACACACACACACACACAGGCACCCACGCATGCACGGGCACGCAAACACACGCACGCACACACATTGACAGACACACGCACACACTATAACCTCCCGGTCGGACTAAACTGGTGAGACTCCACAGACCCAGCCGTAGCTTGATAATCCCACACTACCCTTGCCAACCAAAATGAAACTCTTTATTTGTGTTCTTCGAAATTAGGGAAAGTTTGCTGGAAATACCACACGGGTTGGATTTGGGTTGTTGGGTTGCCATCTATCCACAGAGCTGTATGAATGGGAGCTAAGTTAGGTTGGAGAGACAGAGGAAGAGAGAGAATGAGAGAGAATGAGAGAGAGGGGAAAGAGAGAGACAGAGGAAGAGAGAGAATGAGAGAGAATGAGAGAGAGGGGAAAGAGAGAGACAGATGAAGAGAGAGAATTAGAGAGAGAGAATGAGAGAGAGGGGAAAGAGAGAGACAGATGAAGAGAGAGAATTAGAGAGAGAGAATAAGAGAGAGAGGAGGGGGGGAGGAAGAGAGAGAATGAGAGAAAGGGGAAAGAGAGAGACAGATAAAGAGAGAGAATGAGAGAGAGGGGAAAGAGAGAGAGAGGAAGAGAGAATGAGAGAGAGGGGAAAGAGAGAGAAAGATAAAGAGAGAGAATGAGAGAGGGGAAAGAGAGAGACGGAGGAAGAGAGAGAATGAGAGAGAGGGGAAAGAGAGAGACAGATAAAGAGAGAGAATGAGAGAGAGGGGAAAGAGAGAGAGAGGAAGAGAGAATGAGAGAGAGGGGAAAGAGAGAGACAGATGAAGAGAGAGGGGAGAGATCCTACACAGGCTGTTGACATGAAGTGATATATATTTCCTTTTGAAATCGTTCTACTACTCTGCTATTGCCATTTTCTCTCTGGATAGATTAGCTGTCTATCAGTGTGAGTGTCATGATGTGCTCCATCTACTCTTTATCCACAAGTTATGACTTTCCCTTCACAGTTGAAGGATTGCCAATGCCATTCTCCATAGCTGCGTGTGCTCTCTGGCTTGCCCCTGTTCTCAGTAAGCACTGACTGGGACTTTGGAGACGGAGATGATATGCTTTTAACTGAACGTAAGTGTGTGTGTGTGTGTGTGTGTGTGCACGTGTGTGTGTGTGTGTTTATGTGAGAGCAGCAGCCTTGTGTGTAGTGTGTCCTGCCAGCTGGACTGTCAACCCCAATCGGCATCCAAGGGACCGCAAGGAAAGAACGGGGGAGGGACACATAAAATAGAGCCTTTAACATCCAATGGTTCACCCCATAGTGGATTATTCTCCCCCTCTCTGAAGTATTATGGTTCAGTCCATTTAGCTGAAACGACAAGACACTCACGAATCCTGACATAGTTGTAAATCACTTCGTAATTACTTCAGCATCACAGGACACATCATTAAAGTGTCAGTTATCCTCCTAAAACTATTCAGAAGTGTTAGAGTTCACTTCATTTAACGATCACGTTTTTTTAAGCATAAACAACCCATTTACACACTCAACAATCCCCGTAACGTTGTAAATCACGGCCATGATTAGTGTCAGCTATTCTCCAGAAACTATTCAGTTGGAACAGAATGGAACAGGACCTCGGCCCAGGTTGCGCCTTATTTGCTATTGTTTGCCAGTTCATGTCCGCTCACCGCAAGGAGCCTGGACAAATCAACTCCTCCGTGTTCATCTTTACAAAGAGGTGCTTGACCCCCGGGAAGGAAGCCAAATTGGTGTGTGTGTGTGTGTTGAGCAACTGGGCAGCGACACACCTAACAGCTGCTTGTTTGAATAGCAGTGCCTGTGTGAGTGGGTGGGTGCTGGCTGAGATAGCTATACAGTAGCTCCACTAAATGGGCTCATATTATTAACTATGCTTTTAATAGGGCCGAGAGAGAGAGAGGGGGAGGGGGGGTGAGAGGGGGATAGGGGGAGGGGGGAGAGTTAGAGGGGGAGAGTGAGAGAGAGAGAGGGGCGAGAGGGGGGTGAGAGGGGGATAGAGTGAGGGGGAGAGAGAGGGGGAGTGAGAGAGGGAGAGAGTGTCTGGTTGACAACAGTAGTATTACTGTATTGTTGCCTAATGGATAGAGCCCTGTCTGTACAGCTCTCTTCTAATCTATTCAAATCCCATATAGCTAGACAGTAGAGATAGCACTGCATACATAAGCATGATCACATGTCACTTTTTAAATGTATTTTATGCCTCATTGACTATACTGTGTAAGAGAGAAATAGACACAGTATCTCTCACGATCTCCCAATGACAAAAACCCATTGAAATGATTAAAGAACACCAAGCTCTTCGTACTATAATTGCAGTGTTCTGGGCTCAGGCAGAACTACCGTCACTGAATGATTGCCACTGAATGACTGCCACTGAATGACTGCCACTGACTGACTGCCACTGACTGACTGCCACTGACTGCCTGCCACTGAATGATTGCCACTGACTGACTGACTGCCACTGAATGACTGCCACTGAATGACTGCCACTGACTGACTGACTGCCACTGACTGACTGCCACTGACTGACTGCCACTGACTGCCTGACTGCCACTGACTGACTGCCACTGAATGACTGCCACTGAATGACTGCCACTGACTGACTGACTGCCACTGACTGACTGCCACTGACTGCCTGCCACTGACTGCCTGCCACTGACTGACTGCCACTGACTGACTGCCACTGACTGCCTGTCACTGACTGCCTGCCACTGACTGCCTGCCACTGAATGACTGCCACTGACTGACTGCCACTGACTGACTGCCACTGAATGACTGCCACTGACTGACTGCCACTGACTGACTGCCACTGACTGACTGCCACTGAATGACTGCCACTGACTGACTGCCACTGAATGACTGCCACTGACTGACTGCCACTGACTGCCTGCCACTGACTGCCTGCCACTGACTGCCTGCCACTGACTGACTGCCACTGACTGACTGCCACTGACTGACTGCCACTGACTGACTGCCACTGACTGACTGCCACTGACTGAGGTTTTTGGAAACATTTATATTTGCACAATCCCTGGTGAGGATTGTGAAATAGAATGATTGTTCTTGGCAGTTGTTGCGGAGATGGAAAACCGATCGTCGTTATTGTTTTTTATAGGAGAATTAAACATATTTAAATGAGAGACTGATGTGTATATTTCGATATAATCCGTGAAATTGGAAGGCTTGCATATCTGCTTTCTGCCGCTCCTTGTGCTAGTAGCCATATTTGCGCTGTGACATTTGAGTCTGTTAGTCTTTTACTCGCAGAGTGAAATAAAATAGAGACAAAGATAACCTACGCTGCAGCCAAATCCCTGTCTGACTAAGAGGTCATTTGTCACGAAGGCTCCTTAACATTCCACTCCCTGGAAATATACTCTTCGTTCAGTAGCCTGAACTTATCACTGCTGGTGGAGATGGGGAGTTATTATGAATGCTGTTCTATGGATGTCTTTCACGTGATGATTTCCTCACTGTGTGACTAGAACTATTGAGTGTGTGTGTGTGTGTGTGTGGGGGGGGCACTGTCCATCTGTGCGTCCATCCGCCTGTTTCTCTCTCTGTCTTTCTCCCGCTCTTTCCTTGTCCAACTCTTTAATACAGTACCTGCTACTCCTCTGCCCTACCTTTCTCCCTCACTGTTATCCTCTCTGTAAGGACATGTTCCAGCCAGCCTGGCCCTCCACTGATACGTCTGTCCTCTCTGTAAGGACATGTTCCACCCAGCCTGGCCCTCCACTGATACGTCTGTCCTCTCTGTTAGGACATGTTCCAGCCAGCCTGGCCCTCCACAGACACGTCTGTCCTCTCTGTAAGGACATGTTCCACCCAGCCTGGCCCTCCACTGATACGTCTGTCCTCTCTGTTAGGACATGTTCCAGTCAGCCTGGCCCTCCACTGATACGTCTGTCCTCTCTGTTAGGACATGTTCCAGCCAGCCTGGCCCTCCACTGATACGTCTGTCCTCTCTGTAAGGACATGTTCCAGTCAGCCTGGCCCTCCACTGATACGTCTGTCCTCTCTGTAAGGACATGTTCCAGCCAGCCTGGCCCTCCACTGATACGTCTGTCCTCTCTGTAAGGACATGTTCCAGTCAGCCTGGCCCTCCACTGATACGTCTGTCCTCTCTGTAAGGACATGTTCCAGTCAGCCTGGCCCTCCACTGATACGTCTGTCCTCTCTGTAAGGACATGTTCCAGTCAGCCTGGCCCTCCACTGATACGTCTGTCCTCTCTGTAAGGACATGTTCCAGTCAGCCTGGCCCTCCACTGATACGTCTGTCCTCTCTGTTAGGACATGTTCCAGCCAGCCTGGCCCTCCACTGATACGTCTGTCCTCTCTGTAAGGACATGTTCCAGTCAGCCTGGCCCTCCACTGATACGTCTGTCCTCTCTGTAAGGACATGTTCCAGTCAGCCTGGCCCTCCACTGATATGTCTGTCCTCTCTGTTAGGACATGTTCCAGCCAGCCTGGCCCTCCACTGATACGTCTGTCCTCTCTGTAAGGACATGTTCCAGTCAGCCTGGCCCTCCACTGATACGTCTGTCCTCTCTGTAAGGACATGTTCCAGTCAGCCTGGCCCTCCACTGATACGTCTGTCCTCTCTGTAAGGACATGTTCCAGTCAGCCTGGCCCTCCACTGATACGTCTGTCCTCTCTGTAAGGACATGTTCCAGTCAGCCTGGCCCTCCACTGATACGTCTGTCCTCTCTGTAAGGACATGTTCCAGTCAGCCTGGCCCTCCACTGATACGTCTGTCCTCTCTGTAAGGACATGTTCCAGTCAGCCTGGCCCTCCACTGATACGTCTGTCCTCTCTGTTAGGACATGTTCCAGTCAGCCTGGCCCTCCACTGATACGTCTGTCCTCTCTGTTAGGACATGTTCCAGTCAGCCTGGCCCTCCACTGATACGTCTGTCCTCTCTGTTAGGACATGTTCCAGTCAGCCTGGCCCTCCACTGATACGTCTGTCCTCTCTGTAAGGACATGTTCCAGTCAGCCTGGCCCTCCACTGATACGTCTGTCCTCTCTGTAAGGACATGTTCCAGTCAGCCTGGCCCTCCACTGATACGTCTGTCCTCTCTGTTAGGACATGTTCCAGTCAGCCTGGCCCTCCACTGATACGTCTGTCCTCTCTGTTAGGACATGTTCCAGTCAGCCTGGCCCTCCACTGATACGTCTGTCCTCTCTGTAAGGACATGTTCCAGTCAGCCTGGCCCTCCACTGATACGTCTGTCCTCTCTGTAAGGACATGTTCCAGTCAGCCTGGCCCTCCACTGATACGTCTGTCCTCTCTGTAAGGACATGTTCCAGTCAGCCTGGCCCTCCACTGATACGTCTGTCCTCTCTGTAAGGACATGTTCCAGTCAGCCTGGCCCTCCACTGATACGTCTGTCCTCTCTGTAAGGACATGTTCCAGTCAGCCTGGCCCTCCACTGATACGTCTGTCCTCTCTGTAAGGACATGTTCCAGTCAGCCTGGCCCTCCACTGATACGTCTGTCCTCTCTGTAAGGACATGTTCCAGTCAGCCTGGCCCTCCACTGATACGTCTGTCCTCTCTGTAAGGACATGTTCCAGTCAGCCTGGCCCTCCACTGATACGTCTGTCCTCTCTGTAAGGACATGTTCCAGTCAGCCTGGCCCTCCACTGATACGTCTGTCCTCTCTGTAAGGACATGTTCCACCCAGCCTGGCCCTCCACTGATACGTCTGTCCTCTCTGTAAGGACATGTTCCAGTCAGCCTGGCCCTCCACTGATACGTCTGTCCTCTCTGTAAGGACATGTTCCACCCAGCCTGGCCCTCCACTGATACGTCTGTCCTCTCTGTAAGGACATGTTCCAGTCAGCCTGGCCCTCCACTGATACGTCTGTCCTCTCTGTAAGGACATGTTCCAGTCAGCCTGGCCCTCCACTGATACGTGTCTGACTGTCTGATATTGAATATAGTTGTTCTTCTGTCCCTCGTCGACCTTCCATGACTCAGTGCCATGGCAGTTTTAAAAAGCACTCTAATAAATACGTGTCAATGTGTCTGTCTGACTCTCAGATAACTGGTAGGTGATAGACTACTTTCACTCAGATAACTGGTAGGTGATAGACTACTTTCACTCAGATAACTGGTAGGTGATAGACTACTTTCACTCAGATAACTGGTAGGTGATAGACTACTTTCACTCAGATAACTGGTAGGTGATAGACTACTTTCACTCAGATAACTGGTAGGTGATAGACTACTTTCACTCAGATAACTGGTAGGTGATAGACTACTTTCACTCAGATAACTGGTAGGTGATAGACTACTTTCACTCAGATAACTGGTAGGTGATAGACTACTTTCACTCAGATAACTGGTAGGTGATAGACTACTTTCACTCAGATAACTGGTAGGTGATAGACTACTTTCACTCAGATAACTGGTAGGCGATAGACTACTTTCACTCAGATAACTGGTAGGCGATAGACTACTTTCACTCAGATAACTGGTAGGCGATAGACTACTTTCACTCAGATAACTGGTAGGCGATAGACTACTTTCACTCAGATAACTGGTAGGCGATAGACTACTTTCACTCAGATAACTGGTAGGCGATAGACTACTTTCACTCAGATAACTGGTAGGCGATAGACTACTTTCACTCAGATAACTGGTAGGTGATAGACTACTTTCACTCAGATAACTGGTAGGTGATAGACTACTTTCACTCAGATAACTGGTAGGTGATAGACTACTTTCACTCAGATAACTGGTAGGTGATAGACTACTTTCACTCAGATAACTGGTAGGTGATAGACTACTTTCACTCAGATAACTGGTAGGTGATAGACTACTTTCACTCAGATAACTGGTAGGTGATAGACTACTTTCACTCAGATAACTGGTAGGCGATAGACTACTTTCACTCAGATAACTGGTAGGCGATAGACTACTTTCACTCAGATAACTGGTAGGCGATAGACTACTTTCACTCAGATAACTGGTAGGCGATAGACTACTTTCACTCAGATAACTGGTAGGTGATAGACTACTTTCACTCAGATAACTGGTAGGTGATAGACTACTTTCACTCAGATAACTGGTAGGTGATAGACTACTTTCACTCAGATAACTGGTAGGTGATAGACTACTTTCACTCAGATAACTGGGTAGGTGATAGACTACTTTCACTCAGATAACTGGTAGGTGATAGACTACTTTCACTCAGATAACTGGTAGGTGATAGACTACTTTCACAGCAGATAACTGGTAGGTGATAGACTACTTTCACTCAGATAACTGGTAGGTGATAGACTACTTTCACTCAGATAACTGGTAGGTGATAGACTACTTTCACTTTTGGAGATAACTGGTAGGTGATAGACTACTTTCACTCAGATAACTGGTAGGTGATAGACTACTTTCACTCAGATAACTGGTAGGCGATAGACTACTTTCACTCAGATAACTGGTAGGCGATAGACTACTTTCACTCAGATAACTGGTAGGCGATAGACTACTTTCACTCAGATAACTGGTAGGCGAGGATAGACTACTTTCAAAGAGCTCAGATAACTGGTAGGCGATAGACTACTTTCACTCAGATAACTGGTAGGCGGAGGGACTACTTTCACTCAGATAACTGGTAGGCCCGGAGACTACTTTCACTCAGATAACTGGTAGGCGAGGGGAGACTACTTTCACTCAGATAACTGGTAGGCGATAGACTACTTTCACTCAGATAACTGGTAGGCGATAGACTACTTTCACTCAGATAACTGGTAGGCGATAGACTACTTTCACTCAGATAACTGGTAGGTGATAGACTACTTTCACTTGGAGATAACTGGGTTAGGTGATAGACTACTTGAGGTCACTCAGATAACTGGTAGGGGTGATAGACTACTTTCACTCAGATAACTGGTAGGTGATAGACTACAAGGCATCACTCAGATAACTGGTAGGTGATAGACTACTTTCAGCATGGAATTCAGATAACTGGTAGGTGATAGACTACTTTCACTGACCAGATAACTGGTAGGTGATAGACTACTTTGATCCAGATAACTGGTAGGTGATAGAGGCTACTTTCACTCAGATAACTGGTAGGTGATAGACTACTTTCACTCAGATAACTGGTAGGTGATAGACTACTTTCACTCAGATAACTGGTAGGTGATAGACTACTTTCACTCAGATAACTGGTAGGTGATAGACTACTTTCACTCAGATAACTGGTAGGTGATAGACTACTTTCACTCAGATAACTGGTAGGTGATAGACTACTTTCACTCAGATAACTGGTAGGTGATAGACTACTTTCACTCAGATAACTGGTAGGTGATAGACTACTTTCACTCAGATAACTGGTAGGTGATAGACTACTTTCACTCAGATAACTGGTAGGTGATAGACTACTTTCACTCAGATAACTGGTAGGTGATAGACTACTTTCACTCAGATAACTGGTAGGTGATAGACTACTTTCACTCAGATAACTGGTAGGTGATAGACTACTTTCACTCAGATAACTGGTAGGTGATAGACTACTTTCACTCAGATAACTGGTAGGTGATAGACTACTTTCACTCAGATAACTGGTAGGTGATAGACTACTTTCACTCAGATAACTGGTAGGTGATAGACTACTTTCACTCAGATAACTGGTAGGTGATAGACTACTTTCACTCAGATAACTGGTAGGTGATAGACTACTTTCACTCAGATAACTGGTAGGTGATAGACTACTTTCACTCAGATAACTGGTAGGTGATAGACTACTTTCACTCAGATAACTGGTAGGTGATAGACTACTTTCACTCAGATAACTGGTAGGTGATAGACTACTTTCACTCAGATAACTGGTAGGTAATAGACTACTTTCACTCAGATAACTGGTAGGTGATAGACTACTTTCACTCAGATAACTGGTAGGTGATAGACTACTTTCACTCAGATAACTGGTAGGTAATAGACTACTTTCACTCAGATAACTGGTAGGTAATAGACTACTTTCACTCAGATAACTGGTAGGTAATAGACTACTTTCACTCAGATAACTGGTAGGTAATAGACTACTTTCACTCAGATAACTGGTAGGTAATAGACTACTTTCACACATCTGGTCCATTTTTGGAAGCACCATTTGCCTTTCAATCACTTATAAAAAAAATACCATCCCAATTTTACGAAGTTTTACAATTTTACAGTATGTTCTGTTTTATAAGGTATATTAACACATCTGTGCCATTTTTAGAATAACCTTGCCCTTTGAAACTCTGTCCCTAAGCAAAAAAGTACTCTGGCTTACACAAGGTGAAAACAGAAAGGTCCAACTTCCCAGGCACACTTCGTTGTCACAAATCCCACATTGGCCGACAAAGACCTTTGTTGCTGTTGTCGTTTGTTTTGAGGCGGGATTTCTATAACTACTTCTCAAAGGGGTTCTGGGTGTTTGTCCAGTTCCGCTTCTGATCCGTGACTTTGGGAGTGTTCTTGCCAGACAGACCATTCTGACTGTCCTTGTGACTGTTTATGTTCCAGAGTGTTCTTGCCAGACAGACCATTCTGACTGTCCTTGTGACTGTTTATGTTCCAGAGTGTTCTTGCCAGACAGACCATTCTGACTGTCCTTGTGACTGTTTATGTTCCAGAGTGTTCTTGCCAGACAGACCATTCTGACTGTCCTTGTGACTGTTTATGTTCCAGAGTGTTCTTGCCAGACAGACCATTCTGACGGTCCTTGTGGCTGTTTATGTTCCAGAGTGTTCTTGCCAGACAGACCATTCTGACTGTCCTTGTGGCTGTTTATGTTCCAGAGTGTTCTTGCCAGACAGACCATTCTGACTGTCCTTGTGGCTGTTTATGTTCCAGAGTGTTCTTGCCAGACAGACCATTCTGACTGTCCTTGTGGCTGTTTATGTTCCAGAGTGTTCTTGCCAGACAGACCATTCTGACTGTCCTTGTGGCTGTTTATGTTCCAGAGTGTTCTTGCCAGACAGACCATTCTGACGGTCCTTGTGGCTGTTTATGTTCCAGAGTGTTCTTGCCAGACAGACCATTCTGACAGTCCTTGTGGCTGTTTATGTTCCAGAGTGTTCTTGCCAGACAGACCATTCTGACTGTCCTTGTGGCTGTTTATGTTCCAGAGTGTTCTTGCCAGACAGACCATTCTGACTGTCCTTGTGACTGTTTATGTTCCAGAGTGTTCTTGCCAGACAGACCATTCTGACTGTCCTTGTGACTGTTTATGTTCCAGAGTGTTCTTGTCAGACAGACCATTCTGACTGTCCTTGTGACTGTTTATGTTCCAGAGTGTTCTTGCCAGACAGACCATTCTGACGGTCCTTGTGACTGTTTATGTTCGAGTGTTCTTGCCAGACAGACCATTCTGACGGTCCTTGTGACTGTTTATGTTCAAGAGTGTTCTTGCCAGACAGACCATTCTGACGGTCCTTGTGGCTGTTTATGTTCCAGAGTGTTCTTGCCAGACAGACCATTCTGACGGTCCTTGTGACTGTTTATGTTCCAGAGTGTTCTTGCCAGACAGACCATTCTGACGGTCCTTGTGGCTGTTTATGTTCCAGAGTGTTCTTGCCAGACAGACCATTCTGACAGTTCTTGTGGCTGTTTCTGTTCTGGAGTGTTCTTGCCAGACAGACCATTCTGACGGTCCTTGTGACTGTTTATGTTCCAGAGTGTTCTTGCCAGACAGACCATTCTGACAGTCCTTGTGACTGTTTCTGTTCCGGAGGATTCTTGCCAGACAGACCATTCTGACAGCTCTTGTTTCCTTGCCCCCTGTTCTTTAAGTGTGATGATTATGACTCCCAGTAACTCCCTATAAGGGGAAGTATCTCAGCATCTTATATGTTAGAAGGGGATAGCTGATGAAAATAGTGTGTCATCGTTATGTTTCCCCGTGTCAACCCCCCTCTCTGGGTAATAACTCTGGGTGTAACCGATGCTGCCTCATTGTAGACTGAAACTTTAGCTTCGGGCATCTGAAACTCACTTCAAAACTCATTTTGTACGTTTGCCCACTGACCAAGAAATGATCAGTCTATAATTTTAATGGTTGGTTTATTTGAACAGTGAGAGACAGAATAACAACAAAAGAATCCAGAAAAACGCATGTCAAAAATGTTATAGTATTGCTTCAAATTTCTAATGTTAGTCATTACACAAATTTGTGTATCAATCAGCAGAGAGGGAAATCTTAGAGATTAAATATTTAATCATCAGTGGAAAGTATTTCACAGGTAGATTGCGTGTCTCTTTTTGCTGCTAAAGCTCTTCGTGAATACAATAATATAATGACTTCCGAATGAGAATGTGTGACCTCGGCCTCATGCATACGTAGAGCGCCTTGATGCACAAAGTAGAACAACCTCTCTCTCTCTCTGTGTGTGTGTGCACCTGGACTGCAGTTAATGCATGTCAAGTAGCGTCACCACCTTCCAACCCAGCCGTTCACTTCAATCTATGTAGACATCTGATCTTAGTCCTTATGTTCTGTCTGCTAGAGCAGAAGGAGAACCAGGGGCAAGGGCCAGGCCTCTGACCCTCTTCAAGCCCCAGATGGTGGACTCTCCCTGGGGAGAGAACCTACACATGCTGGGGTCACCAATTGCGCAACCAGGGAAAACCTCTTTCTCTTTCCATCCCAGTGTTTAGCGTGACAATAACCATATGAGTTGACAAGACTGGAGCCCGGGCCAGTATTTTCTCCCTAGTGCTGACAGAGTTATAACCTTCACATCAATCAAAACAACGTTCACCCCAGCAGCTGTTTGAGACTCCTAATAACTGGCAGCTGAGGACCTATCAGAGACCTCATGAATAAAATAGCATGTCTCCTCCTCCTAGTGACGCAATATAACGTATCATCTTCAATGTAATAGACGTATACTCTTTTAAGACTTCTATAGCGTCAGCTTGACTCGGGAGAGTAGATTCTGTGAGCGAGATTTTATGGAGATTGAAGAAGCCATGTGTGCTAGCGGGTGCCTGGAGAGAGCAGAACTTGTCACGGGAGATCTTCATCGTGAAAGTGACATGTGCTTTTTTTAACACTGTGTTTTCCCCGCTCCGTGCGAGCCGCTAAAGTTCTTACAGTGGGCTAATTAAGGGCTGTAAACTTTTATAGCGTTATTGCTGTTGTTAGTCCATTAGAAGTTGACAAGTAGTTGCAGACAGAGGAGAGGGAGAGTTGGGTGGCTTGTCTGGTGAGGGTGACAAGGGTGTCGGGACTATTCTCCTTCGTAGGGGGTTGGGTGGTCTCATCCGGTGAGGGTGACAAGAGTGTCGGGACTATTCTCCTTCGTAGGGGGTTGGGTGGTCTCATCCGGTGAGGGTGACAAGAGTGTGTCGGGACTATTCTCCTTCGTAGGGGGTTGGGTGGTCTCATCCGGTGAGGGTGACAAGAGTGTGTCGGGACTCTTCTCCTTCGTAGGGGGTTGGGTGGCTCGTCTGGTGAGGGTGACAAGAGTGTGTCGGGACTCTTCTCCTTCGTAGGGGGTTGGGTGGTCTCATCCGGTGAGGCTGACAAGAGTGTGTCGGGACTATTCTCCTTCGTAGGGGGTTGGGTGGTCTCATCCAGTGAGGGTGACAAGAGTGTGTCGGGACTATTCTCCTTTGTAGGGGTTTGGGTGGTCTCATCCGGTGAGGGTGACAAGAGTGTGTCGGGACTCTTCTCCTTCGTAGGGGGTTGGGTGGCTCGTCTGGTGAGGGTGACAAGAGTGTGTCGGGACTCTTCTCCTTCGTAGGGGGTTGGGTGGCTCGTCTGGTGAGGGTGACAAGAGTCTTCTCCTTCGTAGGGGGTTGGGTGGCGGGTGAGGGTGACAAGAGTGTGTCGGGACTCTTCTCCTTCGTAGGGGTTGGGTGGCTCATGCCTGGTGAGGGTGACAAGAGTGTGTCGGGACTCTTCTCCTTCGTAGGGGGTTCTCCAAGAGTGTGTCGGGACTCTTCTCCTTCGTAGGGGGTTGGGTGGCTGCCTGGTGAGGGTGACAAGAGTGTGTCGGGACTGGCTCCTTCGTCCTGGTGAGGGTGACAAGAGTGTCGGGACTATTCTCCTTCGTAGGGGGTTGGGTGGTCTCATCCGGTGAGGGTGACAAGAGTGTGTCGGGACTCTTCTCCTTCGTAGGGGGTTGGGTGGCTCGTCTGGTGAGGGTGACAAGAGTGTGTCGGGACTCTTCTCCTTCGTAGGGGGTTGGGTGGCTCGTCTGGTGAGGGTGACAAGAGTGTGTCGGAACTCTTCTCCTTCGTAGGGGGTTGGGTGGCTCGTCTGGTGAGGGTGACAAGAGTGTCGGGACTATTCTCCTTCGTAGGGGGTTGGGTGGTCTCTTCCGGTGAGGGTGACACGGGTGTCGGGAATATTCTCCTTCTTAGGGGGTTGGGTGGTCTCATCCGGTGAGGGTGACACGGGTGTCAGGACTATTCTCCTTCGTAGGGGGTTGGGTGGTCTCATCCGGTGAGGGTGACACGGGTGTCGGGACTATTCTCCTTCGTAGGGGGTTGGGTGGTCTCATCCGGTGAGGGTGACAAGAGTGTGTCAGGACTATTCTCCTTCGTAGGGGTTGGGTGGTCTCATCCGGTGAGGGTGACAAGAGTGTGTCGGGACTCTTCTCCTTCGTAGGGGGTTGGGTGGTCTCATCCGGTGAGGGTGACAAGAGTGTCGGGACTATTCTCCTTCGTAGGGGGTTGGGTGGTCTCATCCGGTGAGGGTGACAAGAGTGTCGGGACTCTTCTCCTTCGTAGGGGGTTGGGTGGTCTCATCCGGTGAGGGTGACAAGAGTGTCGGGACTCTTCTCCTTCGTAGGGGGTTGGGTGGTCTCATCCGGTGAGGGTGACAAGAGTGTGTCGGGACTCTTCTCCTTCGTAGGGGGTTGGGTGGTCTCATCCGGTGAGGGTGACAAGAGTGTCGGGACTCTTCTCCTTCGTAGGGCTCTGGAATTGGAGCCATTCCAACATCTGTGAGCAGCGGAGAGAGAGAGAGAAGAAGAAGAAGAGAAAGAGAGAAGAAGAAAAGAGAGAGAGAGAGGGCAGGGTCTTTATTATACTGTTACCTCAGTGTGATGTCAAGGTTTTTATTGACTTTCCCTAATTAAGGTTGCAGACAGTGGAATGGTAAAAAGAAAAACACTCAGATGTAATTTTAATGACCCTCCCAATACTAACTAAACTGTTGTTCAGTAGCTGTATCCGTTTTAACGCCATCCCAATAGCGTAGACGTCTGTGGTAGATATTTGGTTTGTAAAACACTAGGAATATTGATATACACAAACCATTGTAAAGACCTTCCCAATAGCAGGCCTAACTGTTGCTCAGTAGCAGAACTTCAGCGTCAGTTTGTACCCAACTCAGATCCGGCACGGTCCCTCTGGCTATCGAGACGGTCGTGCCGGGAGAGTGTGATCCTCGGGAAATCAGAAATCAAAATAATTTTAAAAACATTTTTATATCCCTCTGTTTGACGAGACACGTTTTCTGTTGTTGTAACATTGTTGGTGATATAACCCAGTATTCTGTTTACAGGACGAGCAGAGGCTTGAATTCTGTTCCAGACAGGGTGTTTGAGATTGCTCAGTTTGTTCACAATGCCTGGAGGAGAAGGAGAAACGTACTGTTCGTGTAGTGTGGCTAGATGATGACTGTACTGGCCACGACTATTGCAAGCGCAGGAAATGTTACTCTGTTTTGTACTGTCTTGTAAGCCCATGTGGGCTGGACAACGGGGGGCGAATGACACTTAAACAAATCATACATAAAATCAAATCTAGGCCTGTTCTTCATTTTTTTCCAAAGACATTGTGCTCCACTGGCAAACATTTGGTTGTGCTAGGAATGCACTTTGTTAATGACCAAGGTAATTACATGTCCAGAGCAACTTACAGTGCAAACATTTCCATACTGTTTGCCCATGGGTATTGAACCCACAACCCTAGCGTTGCAAGCACCATGCTCGACCAACTCAGCCACACGGGACCATTGTATTGCCACTTGTTTGGCGCTGCTTTAAGCGAAGCACTTGGCTTGGCTTCTCAGGCCTGAATCAGGGGATGATGGACGGGACAGTAGCAACAAAAGGGCCTCAGACAGACAGCACAGTAGCTGGCTGTCTTTGATCTCTTTGCTGAGTCTTTGTCAGGTGTCCAACACAAATGAATAGAGAGTCAAATAAAAGACTTCATCAAAGACCTGAAGCTACTTACTGTCCAGGTTCCTTGTTCCTGAACCATGGGCCAGGGGTATTTCAAAAGCATTGTAACTAGGGCCAGGGGTATTTCAAAAGCATTGTAACTAGGGCCAGGGGTATTTCAAAAGCATTGTAACTAGGGCCAGGACTCTTTCTAGAACATTGTAACTAGGGCCAGGAGTATTTCTAAAGCATTGTAACTTGAGCCAGGGGTATTTCAAAAGCATTGTAACTAGGGCCAGGAGTATTTCTAAAGCGTTGTAACTAGGGCCAGGACTCTTTCTGGAGCTTCGTAACTAGGGCCAAGAGTATTTCTAGAGATTTGTAACCAGGGCCAGGAGTCTTTCTGTCCAACCCTCTTCCTGGAGATCTACCGTCCTGTAGGTTCAGTCCAACCCTAATTTTGCGTATCTGATTCAACTAGTTAAGGTCTTCTTGGGCAGCTAATTAGTAGAATCAGGTGTGTTAAATTAGGGTTGGACTGAAAACCCACAGGACGGTAGATCTCCAGGAAGAGGGTTGGACAGCCCTGTTCTAGAGCAGGCGTATTTCCTGACCAACAGATCTGACCAGCTGTGCGTATTTTGTGTGTTATCGAACTTGATCCTCTTACCCAACCCACATGTGTGCACAAACAAGGCCCAGGAAACCACCTCCCCAGCCCCTCAGCTGCACCATTCCTTACCCACCTGTCACACTTGCTACCCCCATTTGTGTCCCCTGGCACGCACCGGCCTCGCTCACATCTGTTCCACATGCCTTGATAGTTTAGGCCTGTTTAAATAAGAGCGCTAGCAGACAACAGTAATATTTTTAGCTGCGCAGGGGGACAAACAAACAAATTCACAAAGCCTTTCTGACTGGCTTTCTGACTGGCTTTCTGACTGTCTTTCTGAGCTAGCAGGAGCTCAACATTAGAGACAGTGGAAATCCATTGCAGCTTAGTGTTGAGCTATTTGCTTCCTGCCTCTTCAGCAGTCATATTTTCATCCGCATTGTCTTGTCTCAAGAGCTTTAAAGTGGCTTAGCCTAGCTAGTTGACACGGTTGTTTGAATATTTTTTAAATTTTTTTTGGAGAAGAAGAAACATTTTTGGTTGTCCTTTTTTCCTTTTTAGTTCAAAGGCATGTGGGGCAGTAACAAATATAAAATATGTGTCTTAACAAAAATATGAATATAGAAAAGTTCCTTTGAACACTGAACTATTTTGGCAATGACTTATTTAGATGGGGGACGTGTATCGTTTTTATTAATGGTGTGTGTGTGATCTGAATGTCAAAGGGCAGCTGTCTTGGGTGTGTTGGCAGAAGCACATCCCTCGCCCGTTCAACTCCACCACTACTCACTGGTGTGTTGGCAGAAGCACATCCCTCGACCCGTTCAACTCCACCACTACTCACTGTCATGCCTTGCTGTGATTACAGTTGGACCCCATCAGCTGCTTCACACTCACACGGTCCCCTACACACATGCCTACCACCCAAACATGCTCAAACATGCATGGACACACCCACCCACCCACTGCCCACACACATTCTCCCGTTATGTTGTCACTGGTCACCCGGTTCACAGTCAGATGGTCACAACGGGCAGTGACAGAAGCTTTCTTACTCCTCCTCTTGTTTACCGCACCTGTTCCTCCCGTCTAGAATGTTACAATATGCGCTGAAACCCTTTCAGTAGCCACACGTCAGATGGTTCCAAACTGAGATGCTACAGGCTCCTCTCTTCTCCTCCACTGGTGCCCATGGCCGGCGGCTGGCTCCCTCAGAGGCTTCACAGAGAGCAGGCTCTGCTCAGCGGGCAGCGGCGATTCATCCTCTGTACCACACACACACACACACACACACTAAACCAGAGCTCTAATTAGAAGCCTAATTAGGGGGAAATGGGATGCCAGGGAGAAAAAAGAGGGGAGGGGGGATGGAGGGGAGGGAGGGGTTGGCCGATGCATCAGATTGGCAGTGAAAGCTCAAAAATAGCCCATGACCTCGTCGTCATCTGCTCATCTGTCACCGGCTTCCACAGGCCCATGTGGGGGGGTGGTGGTGGGGGGTGTCATCCAAGAGCTCCAGTGGGTCCTCGTCCTCCCTCACCAGGCCGAGGGGCGTTTTACATGCCTCACCACAACAGACACACCACCACCATGACCCCCTGGGTGCCCACTAGGACCACCACTGCCTTCCAACACTTGTCCCCTCCTCCACACTGCCATCGGTCAGCAATTCCAGACCCCTCGCTCTCGATTTAGCCCATTCTCTCTCTCTCTCTGTCTCTCTCTCTCTCTGTCTGTTTGTCTCTCTCTCTGTCTCTCTCTCTCCAGTGTGACAGAAGCTCTGTCATAATGTTGTCATTATTAACATGGTAGTGAATGGACTCCTCAGGCTCCTACTCTACCAATAGGATCATCATGAAGGACTCCCAATGAAGGAATACACTGCTGGAATCACTGGCCACGTTAATAATGTTTACATACTGCTTTACTCATCTCATATGTATATACTGTATTTAGTCAATGCCACTCTGACATTGCTCATCCTAATATTTATATATTTCTTAATTCCATTCTTTTACTTTTATATTTGTGTGTATTGTTTGCGAATTGTTAGATACGACTGCTCTGTCGGAGCTAGGAACACAAGCATTTCGCTACACCCCCAATAACATCTGCTAAATATGTGTATGGGACCAATACAATTTGATTCGATTTGATTTGACCTCCTGCAGATACAAGCACATGAAATTCAAGCAAGGAACAAGACCTGTGAGGCGTTGTTATTCAGTCTTATGCCAGACGCCATCAAGCACCCCTGGGCTAGGTGGTAATTTACTGATAAGATGGGATAAGCCTAAGATGGGATAAGGGAGCCTAAGCTGGGATAAGGGAGCCTAAGCTGGGATAAGGGAGCCTAAGCTGGGATAAGGGAGACTAAGCTGGGATAAGGGAGCCTAAACTGGGATAAGGGAGCCTAAGCTGGGATAAGGGAGCCTAAGCTGGGATAAGGGAGCCTAAACTGGGATAAGGGAGACTAAGCTGGGATAAGGGAGCTGGCATAAGGGAGACTACTAAAGGGAGACTAAGCTGGGATAAGGGAGACTGGGAAGCTGGGATAAGGGAGCATAAAGGGAGACTAAGCTGGGATAAGGGAGAGCCTAAGCTGGGATAAGGGGAGAGCTGGGATAAGGAGACTAAGCTGGGATAAGGGAGACTAAGCTGGGATAAGGGAGCCTAAGCTGGGATAAGGGAGCCTAAGCTGGGATAAGGGAGCCTGGGATAGGGAGACTGGGGATAAGGGAGACCTGGGATAAGGGAGCTGGGGATAAGGGAGAGCCTAAACTGGGATAAGGACTAAGCTGGGAGGGAGACCTAAGCTGGGATAAGGGAGAGACTGGGATAAGGAGCCTAAGCTGGGATAAGGGAGCCTGGGATAAGGGAGGGATAAGGGAGCCTAAGCTGGGATAAGGGAGCCTAAGCTGGGATAAGGGAGACTAAGCTGGGATAAGGGAGACTAAGCTGGGATAAGGGAGACTAAGCTGGGATAAGGGAGACTAAGCTGGGATAAGGGAGCCTAAGCTGGGATAAGGGAGCCTAAGCTGGGATAAGGGAGACTAAGCTGGGATAAGGGAGACTAAGCTGGGATAAGGGAGACTAAGCTGGGATAAGGGAGACTAAGCTGGGATAAGGGAGACTAAGCTGGGATAAGGGAGACTAAGCTGGGATAAGGGAGACTAAGCTGGTGTTGTCTTTGTTTAGCACATTGGCGTTACATTTTTAACAGGACAAATGAGGGTGTATTGAGTGAATGAAGGTAGGGAGGATTGACATTACATCAGATCTCAGCAACAGGAGGGCCGCCCAGGACTGTCCGCGAAAGATGTGCTAATATAGGAAAGACACCATAGTGTTGCTTCATGAAAGACATGATTGGACCAGAACACACACATGTGGTTACATGGAAATGTACTGTGTTGGAATTAATGGCTTGACTAGACTGACTCATTAGGACTTAGGAAAGCTCTGGCAGGGGTGAGTGTGGTTGTGTAAGGCACTGCCAACATGGGTAGCACTAGAGTCGAGGTCATTGGAGAGGCCTTTGACACACACACACACACACACACACCACCAGCATCTTCTTGACCACATGTAAATTACACTTCCAAACCCCAACCAAAGCAACTCAACCAAAACGACAATCCCATATCCCACTGAAAGAGGAAGACATGGGAGTTCTCCTCTCCTCTTCACCATTGTCAGTCTCTGTTTATATCCACCTCCTTCTGTGGTGATTCCTCCATCACTCCATTCCCCATCTCCTCTCCTGTGGTGATTCCTCCATCACTCCATTCCCATCACTCTCCTCTCCTGTGGTGATTCCTCCATCACTCCATTCCCCTCCTCCTGTGGTGATTCTCCTGTGGTGATTCCTCCATCACTCCATTCCCTCTCCTCTCCTGTGGTGATTCCTCCATCACTCCATTCCCCTCTCCTCTCCTGTGGTGATTCCTCCATCACTCCATTCCCCTCTCCTCTCCTGTGGTGATTCCTCCATCACTCCATTCCCCTCTCCTCTCCTGTGGTGATTCCTCCATCACTCCATTCCCCTCTCCTCTCCTGTGGTGATTCCTCCATCACTTCCATTCCCCATCTCCATCCCCTCTCCTCTCCTGTGGTGATTCCTCCATCACTCCATTCCTCCATCACTCCATTCCCCTCTCCTCTCCTGTGGTGATTCCTCCATCACTCCATTCCCCTCTCTCCTGTGGTGATTCCTCCTGTGGTGATTCCTCCATCACTCCATTCCCCTCTCCTCTCCTGTGGTGATTCCTCCATCACCATTCCATTCCCCATCACCCTCTCCCCTGTGGTGATTCCTCCATCACTCCATTCCCCATCTCCTCTCCTGTGGTGATTCCTCCATCACCCCTCCATTCCCCATCTCCCTCTCTCCTGTGGTGATTCCTCCATCACTCCATTCCCTCTCCTCTCCTGTGGTGATTCCTCCATCACTCCATTCCCCATCTCCTCTCCTGTGGTGATTCCTCCATCACTCCATTCCCCTCTCCTCTCCTGTGGTGATTCCTCCAACACTCCATTCCCCTCTCCTCTCCTGTGGTGATTCCTCCATCACTCCATTCCCCTCTCCTCTCCTGTGGTGATTCCTCCATCACTCCCCTCTCCTCTCCTGTGGTGATTCCTCCATCACTCCCCCCTCTCCTCTCCTGTGGTGATTCCTCCATCACTCCATTCCCCTCTCCTCTCCTGTGGTGATTCCTCCATCACTCCATTCCCCTCTCCTCTCCTGTGGTGATTCCTCCATCACTCCATTCCCCTCCTCTCCTGTGGTGATTCTCCTGTGGTCGGTATAGTTCCAGAAGATAAAGGGGTGAAATGGAAAGTGTCAGTCAAAACCGACGCTTTACGTCCTCGACAATTTCCGGGCGTTCTGATTGGGTGGTTATACTAATCTCAACTCTACTCAGGTATATTACCTCACCGTGTGTGTGTGTGTGTGTGTGTGTGTGTGTGTGTGTGTGTGTGTGTGTGTGTGTGTGTGTGTGTGTGTGTGTGTGTGTGTGTGTGGCACTCTGAGGTAACCACACACACACACACACACACACACACACACACACACACACACACACACACACACACACACACACACACACACACACACACACACATTAACACACACACATTAACACACACACACACACACACACACACACACACACACACACACACACACACACACACACACACACACACACACACACACACACACACACTGCATCTCAAATCCACTCTCTATCTCTCTCTCATAGGGCCAATTACTTAGGCTAAAACAAAGGAGACTGGGGCTCTAATGCATCACCGTGCATATTGAGTATGCATTACACATTTGTTTGGCCTCACTATCATCCCACACACACACATAAACACTAGACTAGCGCCTCCTACCGCCGGTGAGGAGGCGTCAATGAGGCCCTCCTTCACCCGCCTACAGGTCTATATTACAATGTGTGGAATGGATAGTCTATTGACATGTGTGTGTCCCAGGCGGATGCAAATGTGTATAGAGTTATCACACAGGCATGACAAGTATTAGGTTGTGGATACCACAGTGTGAACAGCATGTGGAGCTTCCTTTGCAACTGGCTATCCGTCTGAATGCTACCTAGACGGATACCACAACACACAAACAATGAAAACTCATTACTCCGAATCCGCAGGTGTTTCTGACAAGCAAAATCACTTGCGCCTCCAGTCCCCCTTCGATTACGAGCGGCAATGTTTGAGCCAATGTTTACTGACTGGAAATGAACAGAGGAGGAAAACAATGAGTCATTCTAGCATTGTCAATCTCACAGGGGGAATAAACATCTGCTTGACAAACCGGGTTCACATTATGGATTAAACGCTACCCAGAGCTGGGTTCAAATACTATTTGAAATCCTTTCAAATACTTCATCTGTGCTTGATTGAGCTTGCCTGGCTCAATGGACCAATAGAATAGATCCAAAACCACCAACACCGCCCATCTGGCGCTCCAGTCAGGCTAGAGCAAACGCTCAAAGCATCGGAAAGATTTTGACTGGTATTTAAACCCAAGTGGGATGCTATCACCACTTGATTATATAATATTGTCACTCGGCAGTACAGCAGTGTCCTGTCAGTACTGTATGTCCTATGCGTGTATATGGGCTTGACCGGAGAAGAAATGAAAGACACTTCCTTATATTCAACTATGTCCAACCCACAGGACATTGCTTGTACAGACAGGACACCGGTGTATAGTGCCTACCGAATGATAAGAAGAAATAAAAATTAAACTGTGACTGTTTACTACAATCTACACTCATAGCAGGTCATTTTTACAATTTCCCTTTAATGTCTCATCAGCAGAAATGAAAGCCTTGATTAGTTGCTGTGAGTGAGACTTGGATAGGGTCTGGCACATAATGCATTGTCTCTGTAGTCAGAAAACAGTCAGACTTTCTAGTGTGTGCTCCTCAATGTATAACAGTTGTCATGGTGATTTCCTTATGATGTGGATGTCTTCAGTAGTGTGTTGTGTTGTTGCCTTTGTGAGGCTAATTGGAGGACATTCCGTCAACAGAAGAACAGTCAGAAAGAAAGACAGAGAGAGACAGAAGAATGGAGAGAGAGAGAAACAGAGAGAGACAGAAGAATGGAGAGAGAGAGAGAGAGAGAGAGAGAGAGAGAGAGAGAGAGAGAGAGAGAGAGAGAGAGAAAGAGAGAGAAACAGAAAGAGGAGAGAGAAACAGAGGAGAAGAACGGGAGAGAAACGGGAGAAACGGGAGAGAGAAACGGGAGAAACGGGAGAGAGAAACGGGAGAAACCAGGGGAGAAACTGGGGTCTTGGCTGAGAGAGAAACGAGGCAGAAACGGGCCTTGAGAGAATCCACAGGAGAAACGACTCAAATGGGTCAGAAACAGGAGAAAGAGAATCATTTTCTGGAGAAAGCTGTTTAAAGGCACAGTCATGTTAGAAAACATCTGGGGAGAAATAAGAGAAATAATCTGAAAACAATAGGGAAAACATACTTATGATGAGAGATGTCCTAGAGAAAACTATAGTTTGTTAACAAGAAATTTGTGGAGAGAAACCTAAGGTAGAGAGTATACAGAGTACTGAGAGAAAATTACTTAGGTTTAAAATAAGAACTGAGAGGCAGAGAGAGAGAGAGAGGGCTTTCTAGAGAAAAACAGAGAAAACAGAGAAAATAGAGAGAAACAGAGAAAATAGAGAGAAACATAGAAAGAAACTGAGAGAGAAACAGAGGAGACAGAACAAGCCCTGCAATGCCAAGAGCTGAGCGGTATGATGGCTGGGTGGCCCATGGTATTTATACTTGGGTACTATTGTTTGTACAGATGAACGTGGTACCTTCAGGCATTTGGAAATTGCTCACAAGGATGAACCAGACTTGTGGATGTCTACAATTTATGTTCTGAGGTCTTGGCTGATTTCTTTTGGTTTTCCCATGTCAAGCAAAGAGGCACTGAGTTTGAAGGTAGGCCTTGAAATGCATCCACAGGTACACCTCCAATTGACTCAAATGAGGTCAATTATCCTATCAGAAGCTTCTAAAGCCATGACATCATTTTCTGGAATTTTCCAAGCTGTTTAAAGGCACAGTCATGTTAGTGTATGTAAACATCTGACCCACTGGAATTGTGATACAGTGAATTATAAGTGAAATAATCTGTCTACAAACAATAGTTGGAAAACATACTTATGTCATGTACAAAGTAGATGTCCTATCTGACCTGCCAAAACTATAGTTTGTTAACAAGAAATTTGTGGAGTTTTGATGACTCCAACCTAAGTGTATGTAAACTTCGGACTTCAACTGTATACAGAGTACTGCACACACTACAATTACTTAGGTTTAAAAATAAGCTCAACTGGACAACTTAATGAGGCAGTGAATGAGCTGAGAGAGAAAGCACGCAGGGCTTTCTACGCCATTAAAAAACAAATTCAAATTGAAATACCTATTAAAAGTCCAGAGGAAAACTACAAACAATTCATGCAGGGCAGAATTAGGCCAATATCCACTAATAATAAAAACTAAAAAAAGAGCAATTAAGTTTTGGAAACTAAAATACAGTGACCCCCTCTCATATCACTATCAAGCCCTGCAATGCCAAGAGCTGAGCAAAGAAAATAGTCCCCTGATCCACCTGTTCTACTAACGCACTGAAGCCTCAGGACCAGAACATCCAATTAATTAGAATAAAACTAATTACAACACAATCAAAACAAAACTATATTGCTTATTGGGAAACACAAAGCACAAAGTCAAAAATCCAAAACAATTAGAGAGTGTCAGTTCCCCAAATTTGAAACCCTTATTCAAGGTTTCAAAGACCTCTCTGATGAGAATAGGCTACCTGTCCTGATGGGGGAGGACGCAGAGAGCTGTGGGTTGGCAGCGCACTACATTGCTGCCTGCCATAAGATGAGGGACAGTGTCTGCCAGACCAATCAACCTGCACATGTCCTCTACTGTATGCTTATTGTTATTGTTGAATGTATGGTTATTTTGACCCAGGTTATTGTTGTTACAGTTGTCCCGAGAAACACAACTTTGATTCTTTTTATCTTAATATTGTAAATATCCAAATTAAGAGAGGGAGAGAGAAACAGAGAGAGAGAGAGAAACAGAGGAGAGAGAACAGAGGAAACAGAGAGAGAGAAACAGAGAGAACAGAGGGAGAGAGAGAAACAGAGGGAGAGAGAGAAACAGAGGGAGAGAAACAGAGGGAGAGAGAGAAACAGAGGGAGAGAGAGAAAACAGAGAGAGAGAGAGAGAGGGAGAGAGAAGAAGCAGAGGGAGAGAGAGAGAAACAGAGGGAGAGAGAGAAGAGGGAGGGAGAGAGAGAGAGAGGGAGAGAGAGAAACAGAGGAGAGGAGAGAGGGAGAGAGGGACAGAGGGAGAACAGGGAGAGAGAGAAACAGAGGGAGAGAGAGAAGCAGAGGGAGAGAGAGAAGCAGAGGGAGAGAGAGAGAGAGGAGAGAGAGAAAACAGAGGGAGAGAGAGAGAAAACAGAGGGAGAGAGAAACAGAGAAGACAGAGGGAGAGAGAGAAACAGAGGGAGAGAGAGAGAAGAGAGAAACAGAGGGAGAGAGAGAAACAGAGAGAAGAAACAGAGGAGAGAAACAGAGAGAAAGAAACAGAGGGAGAGAGAGAAACAGAAACAGAGGGAGAGAGAGAAACAGAGAGAGAAACAGAGGGAGAAACAGAGGGAGAGAGAGAGAAACAGAGGGAGAGAGAGAGAGGGAGAGAGAGAAACAGAGGGAGAGAGAGAGAGAAACAGAGGGAGAGAGAGAAACAGAGGGAGAGAGAGAAACAGAGGGAGAGAGAGAGAAGCAGAGGGAGAGAGAGAGAAGCAGAGGGAGAGAGAGAAAAGAGAGGGAGAGGAGAAACAGAGAGAGAGAGAGAGAAAACAGAGAGGAGAGAACAGAAGAGAGAGAAACAGAAAAGGGAGAGAGAGAAGCAGAGAGAGAAGAGAAACAGAGAAGCAGAGGGAGAGAGAAGCAGAGGAAGAGAGAGAAGCAGAGGGAAAGAGAGAAGAGGGAGAGAAACAGAGGGAGAGAGAGAGAGAAACAGAGAGAAAGAGAAAAAGAGAAAAACAGACAGAAACAGAGGGAGAATGTAGGAGAAGGGGAAAGGTAGCTGAAGAGGGAGTGAGAGAAAGAAGGAAGGAAGTGTACATTGCCTAACGAGAGAAAGAAGGTAAGCGAGGGTGGGTGTGTGTGTGTGTGTTTGAGAGAGAGAGGAGGGGTGGGGATGAGAAACACAGAACCCCCTGGAGCACTCTCCACATCTGTGTCCATCTCTCACTAACAACACACACAAACACACACAAACACACACAAACACACACACACACAAACACTCGCAAAAAACCCACTCAGACCCACTCAGACTTCAGCACTTGCGAAAGCTGCTTCCCTCACTCATAACACATGGGATTAGCCTAAATGACAAATAACCTCGTTTAAATGACATCAAATGATTGATTATCACTCCACATTCTCAGGATTGAACAATAAACCACCGTGAACATTTATTTGACATATTTGCTACATTATATCTCCATCATAATGATATACGGTCATTTTATTAGCCTTCATAACCACGTGAATAAACCCGGCTAAACTTGGCTAAGCCAAAGCACTTCCAAAGCACAGCTCTATACAGTACAATGCGCTGTAAACCCATTTACATTATAGTTAATCAGATTGAGCCGTTTCAACTCTAGCTTTGTGGACATATTTGAGGAATATTGTTGGGCTGTGTGTGTGCGTGTCTGTGTGTGTGCATGCGTGCGCGTGTGTGTATACACGTTGCTGTCCGTTCATGCATGTTTGTTATAAATCAGGTTTATGGCTGACAGTATTGGGATTTAGGCTAAGAGCTGTGTGAATGTACTGTAGCTTATGAATGGGCCTATTCATTCATACTGTACAGCCCTTAACTAAAGCTATTGCATCGCAAAGTAATTTGGTATAAGGACACAATGTATGATTGTCATCACTCAAGTGTGGTTACGATGGGGGGTCTAGATGACAGCTGATAGCAAGTGTGTGTGTGTGTGTGTGTGTGTGTGTGTGTGTGTGTGTGTGTGTGTGTGTGTGTGTGTGTGTGTGTGTGTGTGTGTGTGTGTGTGTGTGTGTGTGTGTGTGTGTGTGTGTGTGTGTGTGTGTGTGTGTTTATGAATACTGGGAATCAGATCCCTGGAGAGCAGACGGCGTTCCTTTGATCATGTTGCTTAGTACTGTACGTCTGAGTTTGGCTCTTCCCAGCAAGCACATAACGTTCTGAGAACCATATGCTTCTTAGAGAATGGTTGTCCTATGGTTATATTGCATCCAGCCTTCCCCCAACTTTACGGGAATATGCAGGATAGTTGTTCGGCTCTGGAACATTCTCAGAACATTTAAGAAATTTGAGCAAAAATCATTATTTTCTTGGTATTTCATTACTTTAACAGAATGTCTCCTGAAAGTTCAAACATGGTTGCATTTAATTTCATGTTTGATAATGTTCTAGAAACGTTTCCTCGTGGTTCTATTTAAAGTCATGTTCTCAAATTCATCGTTCTTCTGTGGCAATTTCAGTACTTCCGCCAGTGGAGGCTCCTCAGCGAAGGAAGGAGTGGACCATACTCCTCAGTGAATTTCTTTTTTCTTTTTAAGTAAAATATTTTTTAAATAAAACTATACTAAATATGTTCACATGTCACCAAACACTGTTTTACAATGAAGGTCTACAGTAGCCTCAAAAGCACTCTGTAGTGTAGCACCATGGTGTAACCGGAGGACAGCTAGTTTCCGTCTTCAATACAAAACCTAGGAGGCTCATGGTTCTCACCCCCTTTCCATAGACTTACACAGTAATTATGACAACATATGGAGAACATCCTCCAACCTGTCAGAGCTCATACAATATAAACTGACATGTAGTCTACCCAATCAAAGGATCAGAGAATGGATCTAGTACTGAAAGCTACAGCTAGATAGCACTACAGTGCATATAATTTGGTGAGCAGTTGACTCAAAGAGAGAGAAAGAAAATAGTTGAGTAGTTTTGAAGAAATTAATTACTTTAAAAATGAAGGAGAAGCAAAAGAGAGAGAGAGAGAGAGCTATATTTCGTTGTCTTTTACTTTCAGTTACGCAGCGAATGCAGCTAGCTAGTTTAGCCTACTCAAACCCCCGGCTCAAAAAGAGAAAGATGCTATGTTAGCTAGCTGGATATGGCTATCCATGCTGGTTTTATACATGTATTGCCACCGGTGCCCGCCGGTGTAACTGCTAAACTGCTTGCTGACTGTACACTGTACTGCATGATTGTAGCGGAATGACTATGTTGTCAGCCTTCATTCATAGGCTAGGTTGTAGCAACCTCATGATGGGTACAGTATAGGGAACATTTGAGTATCATGTGTAGTAGAAGCCTAAACCTATCGTTGTTACATTGAGCTGTGTGAATGGAATATGAATGAGAGTCCTCCAATATACAGTAACAGAAATAAGGCCATGCTCATTAAAAAGAAAACATCACCGGCTGCCACTGACTTGAGCATTACGTTTCTTATAGGTTTCCTAAAGGTTCTATTTAAAAATGTAGGCCCAGTGCAGTTAAAAAAAAAACGTAATTTACCTGTGTTTTATACTGTATATGTTTACACACTGAGGGTTAGAATAATACTGCTTGTTCCCTTTGAAATGGGTTCTGTTTGAATACATGACATGCTAGTTACATCCTGGTGGGGCAGTGGACTTATTCCACGGACAGATGAAAGAAGATCATATATTCAAATCTTACTAGTGCCTAGTCACAATTTTTTTTTTTAAGAAATATGTTTGCATGCTGAATGCCTAAGGAAATACATTTTGTTGTGTCCTTTCTGTGCCTGGAGTTCAAAAAAGCTCAGCCAAAATGAGCTAGCAATGTTATTAAAAGTTTTATTAAAAGTTTTAAGGACGTTATTCAAAAAAAAAAACTCCAAACAACCTATAATTTCCATTCTCAGAGCTTTAATAAAATCTCCCACGAACACTTTCAAGGAACCAGAGTAAAAAATTATCACAATCTCCCTGTAACCTAAAAATAAATATTCCCTGTTTTAACAGTCAGGAAACGTATGTGGAACCGAAAACATACGTTCCCACAACTTCCAAGGAACCAAATGTGCTAGTTGGGTTAGGTTTTGAGAAAATGCAGCAAGCTGCACAGCCCACCCTATTACCTAATAGACCATCAGATCCGTCCATCTTACGCTAACACAGTCAACCCTTGAAATCACATTACCAAAGGACCTGCACACTCAATTACATAAGGGCTACTCTCTTCAGGTGCACAGGTTTCATCCCAAATGGCATCCTATTTACTATGTCGTGCACTACTTTCGACCAGGGCCCATAGGGTGCTCTGTGTGGTTCCTCTCTAGGTTCCTTCCTAGGTTTTGGCCTTTTAGGGAGTTTTTCCTAGCCACCGTGCTTTTACACCTGCATTGCTTGCTGTTTGGGGTTTTAGGCTGGGTTTCTGTACAGCATTTTGACATCAGATATCAGCTGATGTAAGAAGGGCTATATGAATACGTTTGATTTGATCTATACAGCCAATGGGGTGCCATTTGGGAAAGACACACACTGTATCTGGACCCTGTCACTGATGCTTCCTGGTCCGGCGCTTGAACACTTGAAGTGAATTAGATCAGTAGTGCGTTGAGACGAAAATAGACACCATGTTTTGTCTTTCATCTGATGTGATGAAACCACTTGGTCACAACCACATAATTATGTCAGTTATTTCTACAAAGACATTTGTCCAGGTGTTTTATCTTGACCTGACTAGGGTTTGGTAACTTTCCCAATATTCCCCTGGTTTTCCAGAATTCCTGGTTGTAAGATTCCTGGAATTACGAGCGAATAAGCAGGATTCCTCCTACCAGGCCCAATATTTCTGGGAAACCGGGGAATTTTGCAACCCTAGACCTGTCCAGGAGAAACTATCGGTCAGAGCCCCCCCTGTTCAAGTGCCATTACATAGAAAGGAGAAACTCCTCATACTTGAGTAAAAGTAAAGATCCCTTAATAGAAAATGACTCAAGTAAAAGTGAAAGTCACCCAGTAAAATACTACTTGAGTCAAAGTATTTGGTTTTAAATATACTTCAGTATAAAAAATAATTGTAATTGCAAATATATACTTAAGTGTTAAAAGTAAAAATATAAATAATTTCAAATTGCTTATATTAAGCAAACCAGATGGACCAGTTTTCTTGTTTTTATTTTATTTACGGATAGCCAGGGGCACACTCCAACACTTCCTCATCATTTACAAACTAAGAAGTTGTGTTTAGTGAGTCAGCCAGATCAGAGGCAGAGGGATGACCAGGGATATTCTCTGTTTAGTGAGTCGGCCAGATCAGAGGCAGTAGAGATGACCAGGGATGTTCACTGTCTAGTGAGTCAGCCAGATCAGAGGCAGAGGGATGACCAGGGATGTTCACTGTTTAGTGAGTCAGCCAGATCAGAGGCAGAGGGATGACCAGGGATATTCTCTGTCTAGTGAGTCAGCCAGATCAGAGGCAGAGGGATGACCAGGGATGTTCACTGTTTAGTGAGTCAGCCAGATCAGAGGCAGAGGGATGACCAGGGATGTTCACTGTTTAGTGAGTCAGCCAGATCAGAGGCAGAGGGATGACCAGGGATGTTCACTGTCTAGTGAGTCAGCCAGATCAGAGGCAGAGGGATGACCAGGGATGTTCACTGTTTAGTGAGTCAGCCAGATCAGAGGCAGAGAGATGACCAGGGATGTTCACTGTTTAGTGAGTCCACCAGATCAGAGGCAGAGGGATGACCAGGGATGTTCACTGTCTAATGAACCCACCAGATCAGAGGCAGTAGAGATGACCAGGGATGTTCACTGTCTAGTAAGTCAGCCAGATCAGAGGCAGAGAGATGACCAGGGATGTTCACTGTCTAGTGAGTCAGCCAGATCAGAGGCAGAGGGATGACCAGGGATGTTCACTGTTTAGTGAGTCAGCCAGATCAGAGGCAGAGAGATGACCAGGGATGTTCACTGTTTAGTGAGTCCACCAGATCAGAGGCAGAGGGATGACCAGGGATGTTCACTGTCTAATGAACCCACCAGATCAGAGGCAGTAGAGATGACCAGGGATGTTCACTGTCTAGTAAGTCAGAGGGATGACCAGATCAGAGGCAGTAGAGATGACCAGGGATGTTCACTGTCTAGTAAGTCAGCCAGATGTTCACAGAGGCAGAGGAGGGATGACCAGGGATGTTCACTGTTTAGTGAGTCCACCAGATCAGAGGCAGAGGGATGACCAGGGATGTTCACTGTCTGTTCACTGGGTCAGCCAGATCAGAGGCAGAGGGATGACCAGGGATGTTCACTGTCTAGTGAGTCCACAGATCAGAGGCAGAGAGATGACCAGGGATGTCCACTGTTTAGTGAGTCCACCAGATCAGAGGCAGAGGGATGACCAGGGATGTTCACTGACCAGGGATGTTCTCTGTGTGAATCCACCAGATCAGAGGCAGAGGGATGACCAGGGATGTTCACTGTTTAGTGAGTCCACCAGATCAGAGGCAGAGGGATGACCAGGGATATTCTCTGTTTAGTGAGTCAGCCAGATCAGAGGCAGAGGGATGACCAGGGATGTTCACTGTCTAGTGAGTCAGCCAGATCAGAGGCAGAGGGATGACCAGGGATGTTCACTGTTTAGTGAGTCAGCCAGATCAGAGGCAGATGAACAGGGATGACCAGGGTGATCCACCAGTTCAGAGGCTGAGGGATTAGGATGTCCACCAGATCAGAGGCAGAGGGATGACCAGGGATGTTCACTGTCTAATGAACCCACCAGATCAGAGGCAGTAGAGATGACCAGGGATGTTCACTGTCTAGTAAGTCGGCCAGATCAGAGGCAGTAGAGATGACCAGGGATGTTCACTGTCTAGTGAGTCAGCCAGATCAGAGGCAGAGGGATGACCAGGGATATTCTCGGTTTAGTGAGTCAGCCAGATCAGAGGCAGAGGGATGACCAGGGATGTTCACTGTTTAGTGAGTCCACCAGATCAGAGGCAGAGGGATGACCAGGGATGTTCACTGTCTAGTGGGTCAGCCAGATCAGAGGCAGTAGAGATGACCAGGGATGTTCACTGTCTAGTGAGTCAGCCAGATCAGAGGCAGAGGATGACCAGGGATGTTCACTGTTTAGTGAGTCCACAGAGGCAGATCAGAGGCAGAGAGATGACCAGGGATGTTCACTGTTTCAGTGAGTCCACCAGATCAGAGGCAGAGGGATGACCAGGGATGTTCACTGTCTAGTGGGTCAGCCAGATCAGAGGCAGTAGAGATGACCAGGGATATTCTCGGTTTAGTGAGTCAGCCAGATCAGAGGCAGAGGGATGACCAGGGATATTCTCTGTTTAGTGAGTCAGCCAGATCAGAGGCAGAGGGATGACCAGGGATGTTCACTGTTTAGTGAGTCCACCAGATCAGAGGCAGAGGGATGACCAGGGATGTTCACTGTCTAGTAAGTCGGCCAGATCAGAGGCAGTAGAGATGACCAGGGATGTTCATGTATGTATGGAGTAAAAAGTATATTATTTTCTTTAGGAATGTAGTGAAGTAAAAGCAAATAGTAAAGTAGAGATACCCCAAGAAACTACTTAAGTAGTACTTTAAAGTATACTTTATGTATGTGACAGAATGATTGCAAAAACTAAACTCAGGGGGACTCCCTACCGCAACTGCCTCAGAGCTTTCTCTCTCTGTTTTTCTCCTTCTCTCCGTCACCTTGGTTGAACTTCTCCTGATGTAGTGTGCCCAGATTTAACTGTTTTTTAATGGTTTTCTCTTGTTTCTGGGTGGATGTTCCATGGGCCAACCTACAGTATGTAACTGTGTTGGTCTCTCTCTCTCTCTGTCTGTGTTTTCTTGTTGTCTCCTCTCTCTTTTCACCCTACCTGATAATGGCCTTTCCTCTCCTGGTCTTGAGACTTGTATAGATGCTGGCTTCCAGTGTGGGATGGAACACGGCAGATAATTGTACATGTAATCCTGACATTTCAGGATTTTAGACCTTGAATCTGTGACGAGTGAATACACGTACAGGCTGCTTCTCAAACACACATGGACACACACAGTACCTGGAGGGTCACACACACACGCTTTTCTCTGGCCGTTATGTGATGGTAAGTCACAAAGGTCTGCAAGCCCAAGAGGTGTGTGCGTGTGTGTGTGTGTGTGTATGTGTGACCCTTCAGGTACTGTGTGTGTGATGTGGCTTTAGGGCTGTGAGTGTAGCGGAAGGACTGATAACCACTGAAACACTCACACACACACACACACACACATAGATCCTATGGCTTCCCAGCAGGGCCTGAAGAAGGGATGGGAGTCGTGTTTTATGGCTTGCAGGGTGAGATATATCACTCACTAGCAGGTTATCACTCACGTCTCTCTCTGTGTGTGTGTGTGTGTGTGTGTGTGTGTGTGTGTGTGTGTGTGTGTGTGTGTGTGTGTGTGTGTGTGTGTGTGTGTGTGTGTGTGTGTGTGTGTGTGTGTGTGTGTGTGTGTGTGTGTGTGTGTGTGTGTGTGTCAAGTTTTATTTCAGGAACATTTCAAGTCACATTTAGAGTGTGACAACGTCTCAGCGAGGAGCAAACCCAGATTTAATATCTTCCTGCCAGTGCCATGATACTTTCTGTGACTGATACGTTCTGTGACTGATACGTTCTGTGACTGATACGTTCTGTGACTGATACGTTCTGTGACCGATACGTTCTGTGACTGATACGTTCTGTGACTGATACGTTCTGTGACCGATACGTTCTGTGACTGATACGTTCTGTGACCGATACGTTCTGTGACCGATACGTTCTGTGACCGATACGTTCTGTGACCGGTACGTTCTGTGACCGATACGTTCTGTGACCGATACGTTCTGTGACCGATACTTTCTGTGACCGGTACGTTCTGTGACCGATACGTTCTGTGACCGATACTTTCTGTGACCGATACGTTCTGTGACCGGTACGTTCTGTGACCGATACGTTCTGTGACCGATACGTTCTGTGACCGGTACGTTCTGTGACCGGTACGTTCTGTGACCGGTACGTTCTGTGACCGATACGTTCTGTGACCGATACGTTCTGTGACCGATACGTTCTGTGACTACACCTGTTTTTATTGGCTGAACAAGCTATCAGTATTGCAATGAAACGTCTCAATAAGACTGATAAGGCTGGTGGATCACACTACCAGTATTACACAGAGGGCAACAGTTCTCTATTTCTCTCTTTTAGTTCTGGGGACTGTAGAGATTAGTTCCAGCACTGCAATAATACACCTGATTCAATGAATGGCAGGCTTGATGGTTAGTTGGTTGTTTGAATCAGGTGTGCTCAGTGCTGGGCTAGAATTAAAATGTTTAGTCCTGTGGGTCCACTGTTTAGGGAAGAGAAAATTGTCACAGACAATGAAAGACAGAACTTGAAACTGAACAAAGGCAAAGAAGAAAGACTCAACGTTTCATGACCTTGTAAAGTACAGTTGAACTGCACCCTCAGCAGAGCAGACATCTTGAATCCCCCTTTAAGAGCTTATGGGTTCTAAAAGCCCGGAGTTTGTTTGTTTGTAAAATGGAGATGGGGATTTCTAGTTTCATTTCAGTGTCATTGGAGAGACTCTGAAAGGCTTTTCAGGGAGAATCCTGTCAAGTTGCCGAACTTCCAATTTCCTCCCAGCACAAACTAAGCATCTAATTTGAATAATCACGACGAGGAAAGAGGACTTTCGCCTTTTCAGTCTCACTGTAATGAGTTTTGGGTAATATTGAGTCGGAACGCCGAGTTGTTGCCAGATTTATTTGATTTTGTTTGTGATTATTTTTTGAGTTTCCCTCCGGCTTTACCGTAAGTTGGTGTCAGCATTTGTTGTCTTTAACAGCGTTTTGAGTAAAGCTGTTGTCTGTTCACTGAGTTATAACTCGACTTTAATACCATCCTTCGTACAGTTCCTTTGCCCTCATTGGATATGAGGATAGGAGAGAGCTGTTGATGACAGTCCTCGGTCTATAGTCTGTGAGCCTACCGAGAGAATATGCTAGGAGGGCTTTCCATACAAGCTTATATAGACTTATCTGGATATAGTTTGATGTATGACATATATTTAGATATGTTGTATCTGACCCTTCCCTACCCTTTCCTACAATGTAATAACATTGTATGTGGACATGCCAAAGATACGACATAGACTTATCTGAATATACACTGCTCCAAAACATAAAGGGAACACTAAAATAACACATCCTAGATCTGAATGAATGAAATATTCTTATTAAATACTTTTTTCTTTACATAGTTGAATGTGCTGACAACAAAATCACACAAAAATGATCAATGGAAATCAAATTTATCAACCCATGGGGGTCTGGATTTGGAGTCACACTCAAAATTAAAGTGGAAAACCACACTACAATCTGATGTAACTTTGATGTAATGTCCTTAAAACAAGTCAAAATGAGGCTCAGTAGTGTGTGTGGCCTCCACGTGCCTGTATGACCTCCCTACAACTCCTGGACATGCTCCTGATGAGGTGGCGGATGGTCTTCTGAGGGATCTCCTCCCAGACCTGGACTAAAGCATCCGCCAACTCCTAGACAGTCTGTGGTGCAACGTGGCGTTGGTGGATGGAGCGAGACATGATGTCCCAGATGTGCTCAATTGGATTCAGGTCTGGGGAACGGGCGGGCCAGTCCATAGCATCAATGCCTTCCTCTTGCAGGAACTGCTGACACACTCCAGCCACATGAGGTCTAGCATTGTCTTGCAATAGGAGGAACCCAGGTCCAACCGCACCAGCATATGGTCTCACAAGGGGTCTGAGGATCTCATCTCGGTACCTAATGGCAGTCAGGCTACCTCTGGCGAGCACATGTAGGGCTGTGCGGCCCCCCAAAGAAATGCCATCCCACACCATGACTGACCCACCGCCAAACCGGTCATGCTGGAGGATGTTGCAGGCAGAAAAACGTTCTCCACGGTGTCTCCAGACTCTGTCACGTCTGTCACATGTGCTCAGTGTGAACCTGCTTTCATCTGTGAAGAGCACAGGGCGCCAGTGGCGAATTTGCCAATCTTGGTGTTCTCTGGCAAATGCCAAAAGTCCTGCACGGTGTTGGGCTGTAAGCACAACCCCCACCTGTGGACGTCGGGCCCTCATACCATCCTCATGGAGTCTGTTTCTGACCGTTTGAGCAGACACATGCACATTTGTGGCCTGCTGGAGGTCATTTTGCAGGGCTCTGGCAGTGCTCCTCCTGCTCCTCCTTGCACAAAGGCGGAGGTAGCGGTCCTGCTGCTGGGTTGTTGCCCTCCTACGGCCTCCTCCACGTCTCCTGATGTACTGGCCTGTCTCCTGGTAGCGCCTCCATGCTCTGGACACTACACTGACAGACACAGAAAACCTTCTTGCCACAGCTCGCATTGATGTGCCATCCTGGATGAGCTGCACTACCTGAGCCACTTGTGTGGGTTGTAAACTCCGTCTCATGCTACCACTAGAGCGAAAGCACCGCCAGCATTCAAAAGGGACCGAAACATCAGCCAGGAAGCATAGGAACTGAGAAGTGGTCTGTGGTCACCACCTGCAGAACCACTCCTTTATTGGGGGTGTCTTGCTAATTGCCTATAATTTCCACCTGTTGTCTATTCCATTTGCACAACAGCATGTGAAATGTATTGTCAATCAGTGTTGCTTCCTAAGTGGACAGTTTGATTTCACAGAAGTGTGATTGACTTGGAGTTACATTGTGTTGTTTAAGTGTTCCCTTTATTTTTTTGAGCAGTGTACCTAGATATACATTAACAAATATGTGGATACGTTGTATGTGACCTGTCATTACAAGGCACCGCTTCTAGCACGACCTCTGGCTGAGCCAAAAAGTTATTCCCTGGTGTCTGATTGGCTGTTGTTGGTCGTTGGGGTGCCATGCCGTGTCACATTTTCATATTGTGTACTGCATTTGCCAGCCTCTCATGTTAGTGTTCACCATGCCTCTAGCTGCTTAAGCTATTTACAGCTATAATGTCTCTCTCTCTGTCTGTCTCCCTCTCTCTCTCTCTTTAGCTGTGTGTCCAACGCACTGTATTGTCATCATAGTCCATTGACAGTCAACAACACACACACATAAATGCACAATACACGCATAAACACAAACACACACACACACACACACAACGTCTACCATACTTCCAGATTGGACAGTCCAATAAAAACAGCAGTGCCTCTGTCTGTCTCATTAAGTCCACCAGATCGCAGACGCTCAATTTGAGTCAAAAATCCATTTGATTCGTGGACCTGCTACGAGTGAAATGAACCAATGAACCGTGGCGCCTCGTACAACTCCCGCGCTCACCTGATAACAAAAGAATCATTGGCGGGAGGGAAGGAGGAAACAGTGACTGCTTACTTCTCTGTGTGATGTGCATGCATTGATAGGTTGACCTTTTGGAAGGGGTTCAACCGGACCGCACCAACCAATCAGAACCCACTGGGCAAAAGCCGGTTGAATCAACTCTGTTTCCTCGTCATTAAATCAACGTGTAAAACTGATTGGATTTGCAAAAAGTCATCAACGTCTTTTTTTCACCCAGCTTTTAACCTAAATCACATGGCAGAGTAACATTTTGGGATGGTTTCACGTGGAATTCACGTTAGTTGACAACAACTGTAAATCAAAACTACCCATTGAACTGGCCAGTGGGAAGTGTCCATTCCAGTCCATTACCAATCATAGATCACCACCCCCACGTTAACTAAGTGTTTATTGAGGTTGGAGGAGAAAACTCCTGTGACCGTTCTTCCGAGGTTCAACGAAGACAAGAGATACCGCAGCTTTACGTATTTACAGGGAGGCTTAATTAAGGAATTAAGAATTGGGGGAAACAATTGTGAGATATCAGTGGGGTGCCGGTAGCAATTACGGTGAAATTAAGTGGAACCAGGGAAGTGTTCAGGCAAAAACACACACACAGAGAGACAGAGACAGAGAGACAGAGACAGAGAGACAGAGAGAGAGAGAGAGAGAGACCTAGAGAGAGAGAGAGACCGAGAGAGAGAGACCTAGAGAGAGAGAGAGACCGAGAGAGAGAGACCTAGAGAGAGAGAGAGACCGAGAGAGAGAGACCTAGAGAGAGAGAGAGAGAGAGAGAGACCTAGAGAGAGAGAGAGACCTAGAGAGAGAGAGAGAGAGACCTAGAGAGAGAGAGAGAGAGACCTAGAGAGAGAGAGAGAGAGACCTAGAGAGAGAGAGAGAGAGACCTAGAGAGAGAGAGAGAGAGACCTAGAGAGAGAGAGAGAGAGACCTAGAGAGAGAGAGAGAGACCTAGAGAGAGAGAGAGATAGACCTAGAGAGAGAGAGAGAGAGAGAGAGAGAGAGAGACCTAGAGAGAGAGAGAGAGAGACCTAGAGAGAGAGAGAGAGAGACCTAGAGAGAGAGAGAGAGAGAGAGAGAGAGACCTAGAGAGAGAGAGAGAGAGTCCTAGAGAGAGAGAGAGAGAGACCTAGAGAGAGAGAGAGAGAGAGAGACCTAGAGAGAGAGAGAGAGAGAGAGAGAGAGAGAGAGAGACCTAGAGAGAGAGAGAGAGACCTAGAGAGAGAGAGAGAGAGACCTAGAGAGAGAGAGAGAGAGACCTAGAGAGAGAGAGAGAGAGAGAGAGAGAGAGAGAGAGAGAGAGAGAGAGAGAGAGAGAGAGAGAGAGAGAGAGAGAGAGAGAGAGAGAGAGAGAGAGAGAGAGAGAGAGAGAGAGAGAGACCTAGAGAGAGAGAGAGAGAGAGACCTAGAGAGAGAGAGAGAGACACAGAGAGAGAGAGAGAGAGAGAGGTCTCTATACTCTTTCAAATGAAAAGGCGCTGTGAATTAGTATCACTTGACGGGAGGGCGCCAGACGCTTTTGCAAAATCGCTCCACTCCGTCAAAAGGAATATAGTGCTGTGTAAAAGTGGTTTTAATTATGATTTCATTAAAAGCTCAGTGCAGAAATAATGTACGGTGCTGTATATTTCATTTGATTCAAAAGGAAGACAGCGGGGATCGTATTACGGGTCGTATTACTGTATATTGGTCTAGAATATATCCAGGCATATTTACAGTAAATGTTCATTGCAGTGTATTCAATATACTTTTGCACATTTCAGGAGATCAGATGGATCTACTATAAACGTAAATGTCATTCATTTATCTGTGTGGGTAAGTGACTGATATGTAGCCCATATATGTGGCCCTTTCAAGACTATTGACCAAGCTCCAGCCTCAGTTTAGTCCACCCTAGCCAGGCTTTCTGACTAGCTCACCCCCCTCTTCCCCTCTCTCACTGGATCTCTGCTAGATCTGTGAGGCCCTAGTCCCGGCCAGCTGTTCCACTTCCCAGGCAATTAAATCATAGCCTGGTCCCAGATCTGTCAGTTCTGTCTTGCAAACTCCTATGGCCATTGTCACGCCAGGCACAAACTGATCTGGGACTGGGCTAATTGAAACAAGCTGCAGCTCTTTCTGTACTTAAACGTGATGAATTTTGCTGCCACTGTGTCAACCCTACTTGTTCTCCAGACTGGTCCCAGATCTGTTTGTGCTGTCTTGCCAACTCCCGTGGTCATTATCACACAGACAGCTTAAACAGATCTGGGACCAAGCTAGTTCTCCTCTCCCTCCCTGTCCAAAAAAATACAAACTCTGATTGCCTGACTCTTAATCACAAGGGCCTGTGGTTTTAAACCTCGTATGACTACGTAGGAGAACACACCCTTGACCTGGCCCAGATCATAGCCCTCCTCCAGCCAGATCAGTGCTTTGGGGCACCCCCCCTCACCAAAATAAAATACATGTTTTAAAGTAATTTATCCATGGTGGTATTCAAATTGGTTGGGTTGTCACAGTAATGATACCATGGGGACACTTGGGTTCAAACGACTGTTAGTGAACCAGAGATTGTGACACAACCATGAAAGCCGGATGAGTTTCAGTCACAGTGTACATAACCCTGCTGGTGGAAGTAGAAGTACACCAAAGGTTAAACTTCACAGGGGGTCAGCGACAGACACCTTGTTGACCTTTGAAAAGGTCCATGTATAATAAATGCCATTTAGCAGCAGCTTTTATCCCAAAGAAACCTCAGTCACGCGTCCATACATTTGACCTTATCTATGGGTGGCCCTGGGAATCGAACCACAATCCTGGCGTTTCAAGCACCATGGTCTACCAACTGAGCCAGATTTAACAAGATAATTATGCTTACTATACCTGCTGCGAACCAGATTACCAGACTTTGATAAAGCCAGTATCCAGTTGAAGTCGGAAGTTTACATACACTTTGGTTGGAGTCATTAATACTCGATTTTCAACCACTCCACACATTTCTCATTAACAAACTATAGTTTTGGTAAGTCGGTTAGGACATCTACTTTGTGCATGACACAAGTCATTTTTCCAACAATAGTTTACAGACAGATTATTTCACTTATAATTCACTGTATCACAATTCCAGTGGGTCAGAAGTTTACATATACTATTGGGGCGGCAGGTAGCCTAGTGGTTAGAGCATTGGACTTGTAACCGAAAGGTTGCAAGTTTGAATCCCCGAGCTGACAAGGTAAAAATCTGTCGTTCTGCTCCTGAACAAGGCAATTAACCCTGCCTAGTTAAATAAAATAAACACTAAGTTGATTGTGCCTTTAAACAGCTTGGAAAATTCCAGAAAATTATGTCATGCTTTCGAAGCTTCTGATAGGCTACATGACATCATTTAAGTCAATTGTAGGTGTACCTGTGGATGTATTTCAAGGCCTACCTTCAAACTCAGTGCCTCTTTGCTTGACATCATGGGGAAAATCAAAAGAAATCAGCCAAGATCTCAGAAAATAAATTGTAGACCTCCACAAGTCTGGTTCATCCTTGGGAGCAATTTCCAAATGCCTGAAGGTACCACGTACATCTGTAGAAACAATAGTACACAAGTATAAACACCATGGGACCACGCAGCCGTCATACCGCTCAGGAAGGTAGACGTGTTCTGTGTTCTGTCTCCTAGAGATGAATGTACTTTGGTGCGAAAAGTGCAAATCAATCCCAGAACAACAGTAAAGGACCTTGTGAAGATGCTGGAGGAAACCGGTACTGAAATATCTATATCCACAGTAGAACGAGTCCTATATCGGCATAACCTGAAAGGCAGCACAGCAAGGAAGAAGCCACTGCTCCAAAACAGCCATAAAAAAGACAGCATACAGCTTGCAACTGCACATGGGGACAAAGATCGTACTTTTTGGAGAAATGTCCTCTGGTCGGATGAAACAAAAATATAACTGTTTGGCCATAATGACCATCGTTATTTTTGGAGGAAAAAGGGGGAGGCTTCCAAGCCGAAGAACACCATCCCAAACGTGAAGCACGGGGGTGGCAGC